>NC_137807.1:20717613-20902595 GCF_963383645.1 Muscardinus avellanarius
TTGGATAACATTGAGCAGAAACCCCACATGTTTCCACAATAGAACAGTTTGCTCCTAGGACCCCTTGCCACAGTCAGTTGGTGACTACAGAGGCCCCAGAAATTTTTGTTGAAGACAAACCAGCCCTGGGACAGTGGCTCCCCAGGAGGCCTTGGCAGAGAGAAGGCTGAGGATCCAGTCCTGGTTGCCCACAGCCCTGGGGAACAAGGCTCCACGGCCCTTAGTGAGTTTGGGAGAGAACAGGCCCCCACCTGGGAAGACGGAAGGGGGCAGCTCAAGGTCCCCAAGGGATTCCTCAGAGCCTCCCAAACCCACATAGTTTTCACCCCATACTCAGATGGACAAAGGAGAGTGCTAAGTGGAGACCTGGTGGGAAGAACCCTTCTAAAAAATCATCCAGATTATGTCTCACTGGGGGAAGGCTGTCTTCTTTTTATTATTTATTTTTTAAAAACCAACTAAGGAGCTACTGTATTTCAGATACTGAAAATACTGGGGTAGATATATATTGACGAGTCACTGTAAGGTGGTTTTAGTGCAGTGTGTTGAGTGTTATAATGGGGGAAACGGAGGTGCAGTGGCAGTCCAGGGGCAGCCTCAAACTTGTCCTGATGATCCAAGAGGACTGCCTGGAAGAGGCGAGGAGAGGGAGGAATCCTGGAGCTGGAGGAGGAGTTAAGTTATCACAGCAGAGGTGACAGTGGGGACGAGAGACAGAGGTGGAGACAGGACTGGCTGGGGCCAGAGGCCCCAGAGTGGGAGCAGTACACCAGGGCCCAGCCCCATGCTGCAGGGGCACCGTGACATTTTAATCTTCACCATGCCTCAGAGCATGTTGTGCCCATTGGAGAGGGTGGACACCAGCACCTTGCTGGGCCAGAAACTTCTCCTCTCAGCCTAGACGGTAGAGCATCTCTGAATGTCCTGGGCATTGGGCTGGGGGCAGCACGGCTCAGAAATGGGATAGGAATGATAAAAGAAAAAGAGAAAGAGAAAGAAAGAAAGAAAGAAAGAAAGAAAGAGAAAGGAAGGAAGGAAGAAAGAGAGAGAGAAAGAGAGAAAGAGAGAGAGAAAGAGAGAAAGGGGGAAGGAAAGGAGGAAGGAAAGGAGGAAGGAAAGTGGAAGGAAGGAAAGAAATGAAATGACACCATATTATTTTTGTGGCAGAAACCAGGTGACATTTATAAAGCTCCAACTTTGGCCCGGCTCCATGTACATGATTCTGACAGCTTATCCTCTTGGATCCTTTGCAGACTCCAGAGTGGACCACGTGTTGGCTGGGAAGGACCTCACTCCATCCCTAATGCAACCTATGCTCCGTGAGATTAGACTTCCAGCCAGAAACCAGGAGCCTGCTGGGGCTGGGAAAAGCTAATCTCTTCTGGTCCTCCTCACTGTCTTTTCAGATAGAACCTCCAGTCTACACTCTTGCCCAGCCATTCTTGAGGACCCTGGGGACTTTCTTGCTCCTCAGGCAAGATAACATCCTGTACCGGCATCCTTAGCATCCTGTACTGCCATACTCTCCAGGCATCCAGAAATCCCACTGCGTGCATTATCCAGGCAGCCTTGTGAGAGCAGGTAAAACTGCCATCAGACTCGCTTTACAGATGGGGAGCCTAAAATGCAGAAAAGCAACAACACCCAAGCGTGGGAACACACAGGAGTAGGTGGCCGGAGGCTGGGGATGGAGCAGGGTTTGGAATTTACCGCCCACGCACCTCCCCAGTGCCCCGAACAACACAAGGCGGTGAGCTGAAATCCACGTGGGTAAGGCGAACCCCATGGCTCTCCAAGGTCGGCGAAAACAATCACCCGTGATTTCAGAATGGACGGGGTGCAACGAGGCCCTGTAGGAATTTGGTGAGGAAGAAATGGTGGGCGGAGGAGGGACGTACTTGTGCACAGCCACGTGGAAAGTTACGATGAACTAAGGAGGCTGGTGTGGGTGAGACCTGGGTGTAGGGTGGTGAGGTGGAGCGGGAAGGAGGGTCCTGGAGCCCTGTCAGGAGGCTGATTTTGACGTGGTTGCCAGATTGAAGTGCTTTGTGACTTTATCATCTGGCCACCAAGGACCCACAGGGTGCACAGAAGGTGTAGAGGTTGAGTCCGGTGTGCTGATGGGAGGCAGGGTTGCTTCATGGTTAAAAAAAACAAGCCCAGGAGTCTGTCTGCTGTGTTTACAGTCCAAATCTGTCTTCTGACTGTGTCTCTTTGGGCAAATGATGTGATCTCCCCGCACTGTCTCTCCTTGTCAGCAAAATGAGGATAAGGATGAAGGAAATCTATAATCAGAGTTATGGAGAGGAGCTAGTGATAGCGTTCACCTCTCTGGTCCTGTTTTTGGAATGGCTGAAATACATGCTAGATTACCATTTGCTGAATAAAGGCACCTGGGGATATCTGACACGTGGTAAGTGCTCGGTTAATATTCACGTGCATTCAGGTGATAAGAACCGGCAGTGGAGACAAGATAGAATTTGGGGGCCCATCATAAAAGCCCAGGACAGAATCCTGGTTTAAGGCTGAGACTATAGGGAGAAAACATGGGGGGTAGACTTGAGGAGGAACCAGCAAGCATCGTTTAAACAGAGGATTAGATAAGCTAACATTCACGGAAGGGTTCCGTAAACTGTACACATTCGAGTATGATTACAATTTGGGCTGTTTCCATCGGCTTTATTTCTTAGGGCCTGTCAGCCTCAGCTCTCTAGAGAGAAGATGCCATTTAATTCTCCCAGATCAAATATTTAACAAACACAACATTGAATAAACCCAGTCTTGCCTATTTAGCACGCGCTCGGTATTTTTAGTTGCCGAGTGAAATTCCAGAGATTTACCACCTTGGCAGACATAATTCTCTGCCCGGGACTGCTTATCTGAAGCAGGGACTGAGCACACATTGTCCTGGCCAAGACCACAGAGCCTGGAGCTCAGCTGCTTGGTTTGGATCCCAGCTCTGCTCTTGCATCTGTGTCCTCAGGCTAACCTCTCAACCCTTGTGTCCCTGTTGGCGAAATTTCCAGAATCACAGCAATTCCTCCTGGAGCTGTTGTAAAGACCCAGTAGGACAGGGCCTGGCATGCAAACTCATTTCTCATCAGCATCAGCGTCTTATCACTGTTATCTTTGTCATCACCTTCATCACCATCATCACCAGCAGCATCACCAGCATCCTGATCTTCACCATCACCATCGCCAATCACCATGGTTACCATCTCCACTATCATCATCAGGGCCAGCATCATCACCATCACTGTCACCATCAGCACCATCAGCACTATCACCATGACTATCATCATTACCACCATCATCATCACCACCAGGATGACCACAGCCACCATGACCATCACCACTAATACCACCTCCACCACCAGGGTCACTACTGAGGAGATAGAAAGGAAATAGGCAGATAGGGAAAAGGCCTTGGTAGAAAAAGTTAATTTCCTGAGTTTCCTGAGGGGCGACAAATGCCTGAAATTCCAAAGGCTCAGGAGATAAGAAGGCCAGAGCTTCACAAAACCATCCTGAGTTTCCTAATCAACAAACCCACCGAGCAAGTCTGGCATTCCTGAAAGGAGACCCTTCAAAGAACTTGCAAATGTCCTATGCAAATTCTCCTTGGAATCCCAAAGTCACCCTAACCACAAACGGACTTGCAAGCGGTCAGGCATCGGCCAGTCAGATGGCAAAAGGGGGGACTTCCTGCTTGGGACCCCCCTCCCCTTCTGGGGAGCTGTTCTCTCTCTCTCGCAGGTCGTGTTGGCCCTGAGAGAAGGCAGAGTGCATCTGAGGGCATGTGGCTCGGGCGACTCTCGAGTAGTGACCTGAAGGCCTCTGCTGGACATCAAGGCTGACCAGGCCCCTAGGGGTGACCTGCACCTCTTTTCTGGCAGATCGCGTGGACTCTGAGAGAAAGTAGTTTGCAACTGATGGGCACTTGGCTTGGGCGACACTCGGGTAGTGACACTGAAGGCAGCTACTGGACCCCGGAGTTCCGATCGCCCCTATGGGGTGTTCGGCCACTTTTCTCGATTCCCTTCTGGCAGATCGCGTGGACTCCGGAAGAAAGCAGCCTGCACCTGAAGGCAATTCGGCTTGGGCTACTCTCAAGTATTGTCCTGAAGGCAGCTGCTGGACCCAGAGTTCCAGCCCCTTTGAGGGTGTTCAGCCACCCTTGCCCCATTCCCTGTACTTCCAATAAACCTTTTACTCCCCTTCCTGAGGTCTGCGGGTGTCATTCTTCGCTCTCCGTAGACAAGAACTCGCCGAGTTTTCTCTCAAGAAACCCCCGTTTCACTACCTCTACCACCATCATCAACACCATCACCACCGCCACCACCATCATCACCACCTTCACTGTCACCACAGATACCATCATCATGAACACCATCATCTCCACCATGGTCTCCATCTCCATTACCATCATCAATACCACCATTATCATCATCACCATCTTCATTATCAACACCATTACTATATCATCATTATCATCATTCTCACCACCACCACCATCACTATCACCACCACCACCATTATCATCACTACCACCATCATCACCACCATCATCCCTCCCCATTACCACCACCATCACTGTCACCATGACCACCATCATCTCTATCATTATCAGCACCATTATCATCACTACCACCACCACCACCATTATCTCTCCCCATTATCACTACCACCACTATCACCACCACCATCATTATCATCACTAACACCACCATCACCATTATCCCTCCCCATTACCACTGCCATCACCATCACCACCACTACCACCACTGCCATCACCATCACCAGCACCACCACCATCACTACCACCACCACCACCACCATCACCGCCACCTCCACCATCACCGCCACCTCCACCATCACCATCACCACCACCATCACCTCCACCATCACCACCACCATCACCACCATCATCACCACCACCACCACCACCATCACCATCACCCCCACCACCACCATCACCATCACCATCATCACCACCACCACCACTATTACCAATCGTCCTAACCTCTTTCTCGTGTCTCTCATCTATGTTTTTAGCTTTTTGCTGGTTGCTCAAAAGTCTAGTGATTCTTCCCTGTTACTTTGCTCACGTGCAATGGTGTCACCGGTGTTATTTGTAAATGTTGAATTTCTAATGTGGTAGATTTTATTGCTAGAACCCACATAATGGAAGCTCTCCGGGGACTTCCATCACTGAAGATTATAAATGGTCCGGAGACCAACAAGCCTGAGAACCAGACAGAGACCTGCCGGTGGAGCCTGGCAGGCCTGGATGCCCTCGGCTTCCAGAACTCAGTCAGCAGCGGGGTTCCTGGGCCTGGCTCCGTAGTGGGGACCGCTGATCCTGCCCAGAGAGGGTTTCCATGACCCCAGCTGGTGGTGCTGCCCGAGGAGGGGTGCTGACACCCCCTCAGTGAGCAGCTCCCAAGCAATGGCAGGCTGGCTTCCCTCCAGAAGCCACAGGCTGAACCTAATGGTCTGTGCATTGCTTCACAGGCCATTAATCTCCCCCGTGTCAGGACAAAGCGGCTGGCCCGGGTCCACTTGCTTGTCTGCTCTGGGAGCTGCTTGATTGTCTCTTTACTTTGGCCCTAAAGAGCACCGCGCTACTAATTAAAGCAGCCTTTATCCCAGAGCTCCCTGGAGAAAGGGCAACACGGTGCTATTATGCCAGGGACTGGGTCCATCTCTCCTCATAATGGTCTCCTTTCCTGGACGAGGGCAGGAAGACGAATTCTCTGAGCATACACCAGGGTGGGAGAGGGGCACTGGTGTGTTCAAGGGTGGTTAAGGCCGCAGGAGTCGGAATCAGCTCCTGTGTGCTGTATGTGTTGGCTGTGTGGCCTTGGGCAAGTTTCTGAGCCTCTCTGGTCCTTGCTGTCTGCACCTGTGCAATGGGTACCACCTTCACACTGATCCTGATCCTCGGAGGACTGGAGTGAGAATGGAGTGAGACTCCCGTCCCAGCCTGCTCAGCATCCCCTGGCCAGGGCATAGACTTGCTAATCAGTGCCTGATACTGTTACCGAGAAAGCTGTTAGTGGGCCCTGCGGGGGGCTCCGAAACTAACAGTGAGATGTAGCCACAGGTTCTTAGCTATGTGTAGAAAACAATAGCCAGAACACTCTCTCTCTCTCTCTCTCTCTCTCTCTCTCTCTCTCTCTCTCTCTCTCTCTCTCTCTCTCTTTCTGGAAGCTTAAGCAATTTTATTATTACAAAGATAGAAAGATAGGACAGAACGTAGAGCACTCCGTCATCAAGAGAGAGAGACATAGTGGGGTGATTTGAAACTAAGTCACCGAAGTCTCTGGATTCAGAACAGTTTTATACCAATAGTCTTCTGACCCGGCTAGCTCCGCCCCTTCTGGGGCAGGTCTTTTGATGTGGGGATTCCTTTCCATAGGCCCCCCTGTCTCCAGTACAGACCCCAAGCCTTTTGTTCCACCCCAAAATGTGTTAAGTGATTATCAGAGTCTGGGATCTCCTGGAGGCTGTGGCACCCCCACCCCCACATCCTTGGGAATGTTTCTTGTCTTAGAAATGTAAAAGGGCCTGGGCTCCCTCTATTTTCTTGCTAATCCCCCTTGCTGCCTGGAACTCTGCAGGGTCCCTTCCCTGTCTGGGTGCCTGCCTGCTGCACCCAAGCTCTGGTTGCCTAATACCAAAGCTATTTTCAAATACATCTTGAAGCCATTTCCCAATACCGTCACAGATACTACCTTCCCAACAACCGTAGGGGTAAATAAAGAAGAAACAAGGCTCAGAGAGGTGAAGCCAGCATCCAAGGTCACACAGCCATGAAGAGGCAGAGCTGGGATTCGAACCCAGTCTGTGGTTCTGCAGAGTCCACAGGTGCCGGCCCTGCAGCGGGGATGCTGGAGCCGGGTGCTAGGCAACAGATGGCTAGGTGGTCGCACTGCTCCCCCTGAGATTCTGTCTTCCTCCTTCCACCCCTAGCAAGTTGCTACTGTTTATTTGCTAGGGGACCCGAAGGAACAAGGACCCAAAGCGCAGGGCGTGTGTGATCACCTGTCGCTAAGTCTCATCCGATTTCCCCATCCCCGAGTGGCAGAGGCGACTGGCAGCCCTTCCTCTCCCCTCGAGCAACAGCCCCATTACACCAGCTTCAAAAGGATCCAAAGACATTTCAAATCGCTGTATTTTTTTTTTTTCTTCAGGAAGGATATCAATTGTAAGGACAAGAGGGTTTGGGGAAAAAACAATCTATTTTGATTTGCTCTGAATGAAGGCAGGAGATGATGAGCCAGGTGTGCAGCGAATGGGGGTGGGTGGTGGCTGGCGAGACCCCAGAAGGCTCCCCACAATTAAAGAATCAGGAAAACAGCCCAAGTGTGACACTGCATGGGGGAGAGACGGAGACCTGGAGCTCACCTTAGAGATGAGCTGGGGGGTGGGAGATCACAGCACCTTCCTCATCAAGGGCTTCTGTGAGAAAAGGGGCCTTTATCTCCTGATGCCACCTGGAGACAGGGAGATGCAGCCAGATAAGGAACAGATAAGGAGTGTGTGGTGTGTGTGTGTGTGTGTGAGAGAGAGATAGATAGATAGATAGATAGATAGAGAGAGAGAGAGAGAGAGAGAGAGAGAGAGAGGACACACAGAGACACATAGGGGCAGATAAGGGGTGTGTGTGTGTGTGTGTGTGTGTGTGTGTGTGTGTATGTCTGTGTGCAATCAGACATATATCGAGAGATAGTGTAGCACTGTGAGGTCTGCTGTGAGATCTGGCCAGAGGAGGTGGAGAATAAAAACCTCTAGCAGTGGTGGCAAAATGGCCCTAACCATCCTCCTCCCCCAGCCCATAAACCTACCTGTCCGCCCCTGTCAAGACCATGAATGGGGAAAAGCCACGCGTGTGTAAGGATCCCTCCCTCCTAATGCTCCATAAAAAGCCCCCAGTCTGTAAGACAGGGGCCCCTGGCTCTCATGGACTCTCTCTCCCGGCCAGGTGCCTCCTCCCGGATTTATCTTCAAATAAATCTGTTCCTGCTGTCGAGCCTGCACTCCTTGTCCCGATATTTACCAACATATGATGTTACCTAGCAGAATGGTGGAGACAGGGAGGAGAGGGCGATGGGAGTCCGAGGCAGGCGGGCGCCCTCAGAGAACCCCCAGGTCGAAGGTCTCTGCTCTTTGCATCTGTCCCAAAGCCTCTTCCCCGCCCTTCAAGGCCCTTCACATACCAGTATTGGGAAATGGCTGCAAAATGTACTTAAAAATAGCTTTGGTATTAATGTGCCCGTATCGGGAATGGCTGCAAAAATGTATTTAAAAACAGCTTTGGTATTAGGCAACCAGAGTGTGGGTGCAGCAGGACCCAGACAGGGAAGGGACCCTGCAGAGTCCAGGCACCAAGGGTGGCC
This sequence comes from Muscardinus avellanarius, assembly GCF_963383645.1. Taxonomy (NCBI): domain Eukaryota; kingdom Metazoa; phylum Chordata; class Mammalia; order Rodentia; family Gliridae; genus Muscardinus; species Muscardinus avellanarius. The sequence continues at coordinate 20,726,016 of NC_137807.1, forward strand.
AGCAAGAAAATAAGAAAATAGAGGGAGCCCAGGGCCTTTTACATTTCTAAGACGAGAAACATTCCCAAGGATGTGGGGGTGGGGGGGCCACAGCCTCCAGGAGATCCCAGACTCTGATAACACATTTTGGGGTGGAACCAAAGGCTTGGGGTCTGTACTGGAGACAGGGCGGGCCTAAGGAAAGGAATCCCCACATCAAAAGACCTGCCCCAGAAGGGGCGGAGCTAGCCGGGTCAGAAGACTATAAAATTATTCTGAATCCAGAGACTTCGGTGACTTATTTTCGATTCAGTCCCCTAGACTATCTGGTATAGGGCTTTATTAACCTATCCTGTCTTTCCGTCTTTGTAGTAACAAAATAGCTTAAGCTTACAGCCAAAAAAGAGGAGTTATGGCTATTGTTTTGCACATAGCTAAGAACAAGAACTTGAGGCCACATCTCAGGGTTACACTTCAGACAAGAGACCCCGGGAGCTGCGGGGCTCCTGGACGTGTGGCGTCCATCCGGAAGCCCTTCCTGTCGGGGCTGCCCGCCCAGGTGTCCTCTGCCTGTGACCTGGGCTCAGGGCCAGGACACAGCACATTCTCAGCCGTCCCCGCAAGAGGAGAGTATGGACAGGCCAGAAGGCTCCACTGACTTGCAGTATGACTAGGGCAAACTGACCAGCCTCTCCGAACATCAGTTTTCACACCTATAAAATGGGGAGGATCGTGCCCGTCCTTCCTGCCCCCCAGGACTGACTGAGGCTGAACTGAGGCTCTGGCTCCGAGCAGGCTTCCGAAGGTAAAACAGCAACAACAAATGTACACGGAAGAGAGCCCGGCATGGTGGCATGCACCTCTAATCCCAGTACTGGGGAGGCTGAGACAGGAGGATCACAGGTTCAAGGCCAGCCTCAACAAGTAGTGACAACTCTGATTCTCCTTTTTACCCATGAGGAGTTGGTTTGTCCAGCAAAAGCATCACTGTGCTCTCAAGCTGAGGGAGGAAAATATTTAGGAAATTCATTCCCGATCCTATTCCAGAGAAAACCCCCTTACAACAGGCCATGAAACTCAATAGAGAGAGGAACAATAATGACACTATAATCGTAATGGCAATAAAGAAGGGAAAACAGAGCCGTTGGCACCAACTAGCAGAACGTATGGCCGCGGCAGGCGCCTGGGCGTGTTTCTCTCCCAGCATGCACTGCGGGGCTTGATCTCCAGCTCCAACTTTTGAATGGGCTGATGGCGGAGGGGAAATTCCTTTGTGTACCAGTGACCTTCTGCTTCTACCGTGTCCCCTGGGGTCCCTCCCTTCTTGTCTTGAGATGGATTCCGTCTGTCTTTGTTGTTTTAAAAGCTTTGCGGTCCTGGGGATGAACCCACACAAGCCAGGGAAGGACTCAGTCGCTGAGCTACGCCCCCAGATGTTACGGAATCCCAAAGAACCATCTCATCAGGACTCCCGTCTTGTTTTCTGGGTGAGCATACCCTCTCCACCTTCTTTGAAGTGAGTCCACAGAAGTTACAGCTGGAAGCAAAGAACACCAGCAGCAATAATTCCAGGGACGGAGAGCCAGGCAGGCCCTCCCGCTCGCTGGGGCCGTGGGCAGCGGCTTGGTAATTGCCTGCTAAATCAAGGGGTTTGGCAGGGAGCGGGCTCCTCTGGGCATCTCCTTCCTCGTTGCCTGGAATTTGCCAGAAATGGGACGTGGAACCGCTTATGGAGAAGGATTTGTTATGAAGGGCTGAGCTGCGGGCGGCCGGGGTCCAGGGGTCCATCCGGTCCTGGAAGAGCTCAGCACGGCGCTCTCTTTGGGTGGTGTCTGCTGTGTTTGTTTGTACAACATGTGGGACCTGACAAAAGGGAAAAGAAGAAGGGGCTGTTGGGCCTCTGAGAGGTTCTCTTATGTTTGCAAAAATATTGTGTCTGGGACTGGGATTGGGTTTGGACGGTGGCATTGTTACTGGAGTTGTACGCCAGAAACCTGACTTTGCAGGGTTCTTAGCAAATCAAGTCTGGTCCCTTCCTGGAAAACTCAAACAGAGGAGGTGTCAGTGAAGAGCAGGAAGGGGAGGTTAGCCAGCACGGCCATCCGGGGAAGGCAAATGAGGCCAGTACCGTGAGGCCAGGACCGGGCTCGTCCTCAGGAAGCTTAAGGTTTAGACAGAGGAAGAATTGGCGCGGGCAGGCGGCAGCCACCATTATCCTCACGGTCCAACTCCGGTCTGATCTGTCATTCGTTCGGTTTCCATTCTGCAGGTGGTTCTGGGGAAGTCCTGTCCCTTGAGAGGGACATCGACACTTGCTTGTGATCCTGGAAGCAGGTGACCCAGTTCTCGTGAGGAGAGGGCGCTGCTTTGGGGGGACCGGGGCCGGAGACTTCTTGACACTCCAGATCCTGCCTCTGTCTTTATGGGGAATGAACAAGGTGGGGGGATTTAGGGCTAGCGAGCCTCGTAGGGCCAGTCTTCAGGTGGACGCTAAATGATGATCGAGCCGACATGCGGAATGAGCAGGGATCTGGCCCAGTGTTAAAGGGAAGGAAGGAGACAGGTACAGGGTGAAGGCAGGGGTGCTGCGCTTTCCATCTCTGTAGGTGCCCACGGGTACCCGCAGGCCCAAGAGTCATGTAGATGCTCCTAGCAAAGGTGGCCTTTTTTCCCCAGCCCTATTTTTTATTCTTTATTTTGGAACAGGGTCTCACTGAGTTGCAAAGGGCCTCTTTAAGTAGCTGAGGCTGGCCACGAACCGCGATCCTCCTGTCTCAGCCTCCCGAATGCTGGGATGACAAGTGTGCGCCGCCACGGCCAGCTCAAGGGTGGCCTTTTGTGCCCCTGTGCATTCTAACTAGACTCCGGGGTTGATAGCATTAGGGAATTGGAGCAAGAACATTACCAATTCACAGGAGAAGCTGCACTCTGCCTGCACCTCCGTACCCCGCGGCTCCTTACCCCGTCCCTCCCTCCTCCAGAAAAAAAATTGGGGTCTGTGCGAACAGGTGTCTTACCTTACTCTCCATCACGAGCGAGCTGACCGGAGTCGCATCCTCTCAGAGCTCAGATCTAGGTTTCTGCCACCACATCAGGACCCAGAGCTGATGTTTATAACCCGGGATCCAAGCCAAGTAACTACTGGCAGCCGGCAGTTGTAATGAACGTGAGAGGAGCCAGATGCAAGACATCAGGGGCCCCTGGGGTCAGGGAAAATCTCATCTACAATTATCCCGACTGAAATCTTTTTAAAAAATTGGCATAGACACAGACACAGACAGCTGGGCGGGACAGCACACACCTATAATCCCGGGGAGGCTGAGACAGGAGGATGCTGGAGGACAGCCTCAGCAACTTTGTGAAACCCTGTTTCCAAATGTGAAAATAAAAATAGGGCTGGGGGTATCGCTGGGAGGTAGAATGCCCCTGGGTTCAATCCCTGGCACCATAAAATAAAATTGTGTCTGGGGTCTCCAAGGGGCTGGCAGGCCTCTTGTAACCTTTGATCTATTTCAAACCCTGTTTTCTTGTGTGTGTGTGTGTGTGTGTGTGTGTGTGTGTGTGTGTGTATTTCTCCATTAAAATATTTTATTGGTGCATTGTAGCCATACATCTTTTTTTTTTTTTGTGGTACTGGGGTTCCTCGAAGCCCTTCTACCTCCGGGCTACACTACCAGACCTATTTTATATTTTTATTTGGAAACAGGGTCTCTTAAGCTAGCGCGGCTGGCTTCGAACCTGCACGATCCTCCTGTCTCCGCCTCCCAAGCGCAGGGATCACAAGCGTGCGCCACCACGCCCGGCTGTAGCCATACATCTTAATGGGGTACAAGATGGATACATCACCCCATCAGGCCTTCCCTGATTCCCACCCCATTCCATCCCCCTCCCTCCCTCTCATGTTTGGCCCATGTTTGATGTGTCTGTGAATGTCTCTCACGTACATTAGGGAATTTCCCTCTTCCCTCTCCCACCCCCCTCAGCTGGGCCGCCTGACTTGCTCATCTATGGTTTCTCCTCCGTCATCTAGTTACTCCTATGACTCTTTTTCTCCCTAGCTTCTGCGTATTAGGGAGAGCACCCAATTTTTTACTTTTTGTGACTGACTAATCTCACTCAGCGTAATGTTCTCCGGTTCCATCCATTTCCCCGTAAATGATACAATTGTGTTTTTCTTTATGGCTGAGTAAAATTCCATTGTGTACATATCCCACAGTTCTGTAATCCATTTATCTGTTGATGGACACCCTGGCTGGTTCCATGGTTCGGCAATGGTGAACCGTGCGGTTATGAACATAAATACGTACACATTCATCTGGCAGTTCCTCAAACCCTGTGTTCTCCAATGAAAGTGCCGTTACCCATAGCTGCCGTGTTGACAACGCAGCTGAAGCCATAGTGGTCGAAAAATCCCACTCCTCTACTCCTGGTCCAAGGTCTAACTAATTCATACTATCGTGTTAATGACTCAGCCTTTATGACAGTCTTAGGTAAGAAGAATGATTGAAATGTAGGCGCCATTGCGACGTATTGGAAGACACATGAGAATAAAGGTCACTTGGCTAGAGGTGTGTCATGAGGCTCTGGGTTCAGAGCTCATACTGTAAAGAGAGAGGGAGAGAAGACCTCCTTTGCTTTCCAGCAGGGAGGCTTCCTGGATGCACAGGGCTCTGTTTCCTTCCGCCCCTCTCCTAGCCCGGGCAGCAACCTGGTAGCACATACAGAGGTAGCGGCATCTCGCTATATTGCCGTCTGCTCTCTGCAGGAGTGAAGCAAGCATTGGGTACTTTATTTGAATTCCATGACCTTTGCAAACACCCACCGGCTGCTTCTTTGTGTTGTAGAGGAAGTGTGAAAGCCCACGGGAGAGGAAGACTAGATGTTTGCTGTTTGGCAGCCTGGAGGAGGCACGGGAGCCAGGCTAGGGGGCTCAGGAAAGACCACAACGGATGAACAGAAGTCAGCCTGGTGAAGCAGGGGGAAACGGGCCTTGTGGATTTTCTCTCTTTCTCTCTCTCCCTCCCTCCCTCCCTCAGTCCCTCCTTCTCTTCTTTCTGATTGCGATGAGCTGAGCGGCTCTCCTCTACCACATCTGCCACCATGATGTTTCTGCCTTGGACTGAATCTCTGAAACCGTGAACCAAATAGACCTTTCCTTCTCTTGTCAGGCGTTTTGGTCACAGAGATGGACAAGCTGACTAATACATAAAGATGGTGTGCGAGAGGTAAATGTTACCTTATGTTACCTTTTGTGGTTAAGATGGGTAACGCTTCCAGGTCAGGGGCAGGACGATGACCCTCTGACTTCTTCTGGACTCTGGAGACCGAGGCCCATGGGAGGCACTTAACATATTGGCTGTGCTGTGTCTGCACCGTCTATTTCCTGGGTGATCTCGGGCAATTTATGGCTCCTTCTTGGGAGCCAGTTTCTTCCTCTGCCAAATGGGATTGATCTGGGTAGTGCTATCAAGAAGGTTAGATGAATTACTATTTGTATCATTCTCAACATTTCCCTGGAATACAACAACCTCCCTCAAAATATTTTTATTTGTATTTATTTTTTTTTAATTTTCTTGCAGTACTGGGATGGAACTCAGAGACATTCTACCTCTGAGCTACACTCCCAGCCCTAATTTTTATTCTTTATTTTGTTGGTGGTACTGGGGTTCCTGGAAGCCCTTCTTTTGGGCTACACTCCAAGACCTATTTTTTTTAAATATATTTTTGTTTGGAAACAGGGTCTCTTAAGCCAGCGAGGCTGGCTCCGAACCAGTGCGATCCTCCTGTCTCCGCCTTCCAAGAGCAGGGATGACAAGCGTGCGCCACCACGCCCAGCTTTATTCTTTATTTTGAAACAGGGTCTCACTGAGTTGCAAGGGGCCTCTCTAAGTAGCTGAGGCTATTTACAAACCGCGATCCTCCTGTCTCAGTCTCCTTAATTTTGGGATTACAAGCATGCGCCACCAATCCCGGCTCCTCAAAATATTTTTAAATGGGCCATGCATGGTGGTGCATGTCTGTAATCCTGATACTCGGGAGCCTGAGACAGGAAGATCATGGTTGGCGGCCAGCCTCAGCTACTTAGTGAGACCCTGTTTTCAAATGAAAAGTAAAATTGGTCTGATAGGTGTAGCTCAGAGGTAAAGTGCTTGTGGGTTTAATCCCCAGTATTAAACAAATTTTTTTTTTTAATGAACGAGGTAAGTTTTCCGTGAGGGCCATTCTAGTTTGACTCTACATAAATTGGTTGTTAGGGCTGAGAGGGCAGGGGCTGTGTGTTTTACTTGTTGCTGGGTCTCCTTCACTTGGGACAGGGCCTGTATCCAGTCAGCCCCGGATGTGTGTCAGGTTGGAGGGGTGACTTAACAGAGAGGATGGAACAGGGATACGTATAAGCTCCGTTTCATGATACACGGAGGCTCACCGTGTGTCGTGAGCATGTGTATCTCTGTCCCTCTGAACCTCATCGTGTTGTAGGGTTACAATGCTCCCATTAAAGTATATTTTAAAAAGCACAAAGAGGCTTTCTGGACAAACCTGACACAGCACAGCCAATATGTTAAGTGCCTCCCATGGGCCTCGGTCTCCAGAGTCCAGAAGAAGTCAGAGGGTCATCGTCCTGCCCCTGACCTGGAAGCGTTACCCATCTTAACCACAAAAGGTAACATAAGGTAACATTTACCTCTCGCACACCATCTTTATGTATTAGTCAGCTTGTCCATCTCTGTGACCAAAACGCCTGACAAGAGAAGGAAAGGTCTATTTGGTTCACGGTTTCAGAGATTCAGTCCAAGGCAGAAACATCATGGTGGCAGATGTGGTAGAGGAGAGCCGCTCAGCTCATCGCAATCAGAAAGAAGAGAAGGAGGGACTGAGGGAGGGAGGGAGGGAGAGAGAGAAAGAGAGAAAATCCACAAGGCCCGTTTCCCCCTGCTTCACCAGGCTGACTTCTGTTCATCCGTTGTGGTCTTTCCTGAGCCCCCTAGCCTGGCTCCCGTGCCTCCTCCAGGCTGCCAAACAGCAAACATCTAGTCTTCCTCTCCCGTGGGCTTTCACACTTCCTCTACAACACAAAGAAGCAGCCGGTGGGTGTTTGCAAAGGTCATGGAATTCAAATAAAGTACCCAATGCTTGCTTCACTCCTGCAGAGATGCAAATTGTCTCAAAAGAGGGCAAATTGGGAAAAATAGTTTGTTTTTGTTTTGTTTTGTTTTTGGTGGTACTGGCGTTCCTGGAAACCCTTCTACCTCCGGGCTACACTCCCAGACCTATTTTATTTTTTATTTGGAAACAGGGTCTCTTAAGGCTGACTTCAAACCTGCGCGATCCTCCTGTCTCCGCCTCCCAAGCGCGGGGATTACAAGCGTGCACCACCACGCCCGGCTGGGAAAAATAATTTGTGAGTAATTAAATAGTAAGGACATCAAGCACGGGCCCCACATTCTAGGCGCTTTACACAATTATCTAGGATTCCCTCCATCTTACAGACGAGGCAGCTGAGTCCCAGAGAGGTTGAGTAAGGGGTCCAGAGTCACACAGCAGGAAGGTGGTAGAGAAAGGATCCAACTCTAACCATGCCTCTGACTGCTACATCATATTGTCTCTTTCAAGGCAGGGCTAAGGAAATCATGGCTACAAATAGACAGAGAACAACCAAACACTTCTCACCACAAGGATAATCTTAAGGGACTGCTGAAACATAAAAGGCACAAAGTATCTCTTTTCTCAGGGATGTACCATCTCAGCACCCTGGGGAGGGCTCCTTCCCTGTGTGGTCCTCAGTTTCCCCATCTGGAATATGGGGATGAGATCTCCTCTGTGCCCTTCCCCACTTAGGGCCCCGGGCATCCTCAGAGACCCCCCAGCTGCGCAGTGCTGAGCCAGGAGCCGGAGCTGCCGTGAGGTTGAGGGCTCGAAGGCTGAAACGGGTGTTTTATTTTCCAGCAGGATCTGTCTCCCCGCAGGCTGCGGATATGCGGAGCGCATATTCAGAAGCCAGAGGATCCAGACGCTTCTATCAAAGGAGCCGCTCATCTCGGGAGGCGCTGGCTGGGAGGCTGCGTGGCCCGGGGAAAGCAATCAGAGGCAGACTCGAGGAGATACTTTTAAGAAGCAAAGGGAAATATTCTCCCGTTTGCGAAGCTGTGTTCGGCTCTTTCGGGGAAGGCAGTCTGCCTGGAGCAGAGCGAGGCTGTGTGTCGTCTCCACGTGAGACCGCACACCCAGGTGGGGGCTGCAGACCCCCAGGTGGCCCGAGAGCCTCTGAGGGCGCCCCAAGCCTGCTCTCCCCTCCCCTAGGGAGTACTCCACGTTTAAAATGGATCCTACTTGCATTCGCAAACCTCATGTGAAAAGCTCTCTGAAGAAAGGGTCGTTTTCTCTATTTAATAGGCGCTGAGATGGTTTTCTTACCGTTCCGGAGGCTGGAAGGCTGAGGGCACGGTGCCAACACGGCCAGGTTCCAGCAGGGATGCTCTGGGTCACAGTGGCCAGAGCCTTCTTTTTGTTTTCTTAAATCCTTTCTCACATTTTTAAAACTGGTGCATTATAATTATTTATAATAGTGAGATTCGTTGTTACCCGCGTACACCTGCACAGAATAGAATTTGATCAATTTAGCCGGGCGTGGGGGCGCACGCTTGTCATCCCCGCGCTTGGGAGGCGGAGACAGGAGGATCACGCTGGTTTGAAGCCAGCCGCGCTGGCTTAAGAGACCCTGTTTCCAAATAAAAAGTATAAAATAGGTCTGGGAGTGTAGCCTGGCAGTAGAAGGGCTTCCAGGAACCCCAGTACCACACACAAAAAAAAATTGATCAGTTTCATTTCCCAGAACCCTCCTTTCCTTCTCCTCCTCTCCCCTTGTCCCTGTTCTCCATGGGGAAGGACTTTTATTTTTGTTTTTTTTCTCCTCTCTATCCTAATCATGTGATCTGAGCTGATTTTAGTTATATTAGATGATGTGAATCTATGTATCCCGGTATATTAGATTATCATCGATCAGTATGTGTATCAAATCCAATCATCAATCTCTCATTTATTAATCCATGTGTCGTTTGTTTTCTAGCTAGTAGGTATATATTGGATTCAAAGGGGATATGTATCTACGTATCAGTATATGTTAGATCATCTACTATCTATCAGTATATATATCTATAGATTAGATTCTATCATCAAATCTGTAATCTTATCAATTTATGAATCACTTACTTCTGGCTATTAGATATAGACTAGATTCTATATCTATCCTCTGTCTATACATAAATACTAAATGCATATTAGATTATACTTGTCATTAACCCGTCACCTCTCCATGTATCATCTACCTGTATAGTCAAGTATGTATTAGATTCTATCATCTGTCAGCATGAATTAGATGTCGATTACATGTCGTCACCAGTTAGCCATCTGTCAATCAGTTTTCTATCAGGCCAGCAGACAGGTGTTAGATGCTACTTCCCTTTCTGTTTTGGTCAGTATTCTCGTTGCTGTGACCCAAAATGCCTGATGACCACAACATAGAGAGAAAGAGATTTATTTGCTCTCAGTACTGGAGATTTCAGAGGTTCAGTCCACGTCAAGGTGTGGTGGCAAGAGCGGAGGGGACGGCTCTCAGATTGTGAAGACCTGAGGTGCAGACCCTAGGCCACAGCCTCAGTGACCCACCTCCTCCAATCCCAACCTACCTGCCCACCCAATAATCCTACTAATCCACTAATGGGCTTATCCACTGATGGATTAGAACCCCCAGAAGTCAATGGCGTCCCCTCTGAACATGTGCACACGAATGCGTGGGCTCTGGCAGAGGCCACTCTCTACCCAAGCCATCCATCTCTCATACGTAGGAGACGTCTGTGGGTTGATCTGGATCGCCACCTTGCCTGGATCATGAAACACCTACGGTTCTGTGACTCTGGTGTGTTGCTGTGATGGTTGGTTTATGTAACGGTGGCAGACGGAAGGCCAAGTCCTGCCCTGGATGTGGGCAGCACAGTTCTGACAGATGCAGGACCTGGATAAAAGGATAAAGTAGCGTGAAGGAGGCGTGGCTCTTCCTGCACAAAGCACATCCGTTCTTGCCCGGGATGTCGGCCTTCAGCTCTTCCCACTGGACCGTCACCACCGCTCAACCAGAGAGTTCCCTGGCCTTTCCACCTCATACCAGGACTGCATTATCTGTTGCTTCGGTTCTGAGACTCAGTTGTTGGTCACTTGATCAGCTGCTGGTTCCTCCAGCTCTCCACGTGCAGGCAGCTCCTTGGGATGACACTGCCGTGGACTGTAAGGGGATTTGATAAATCCCTCTTACCATAGACACATCCTGTGAGCTCTGTTACGCTAGTGAGCCCTGACTAATACACTGCCTGTTAGATCCCATCGGCAACCACCATCCATCTATCTGCATCTATAGTCTATATGCTAGATTAGATTCAATCAATCTTTCTAGCATCTAACATCTGTCATCTAGCTGGAGAATCTAATACGTATATATAAGGGAATATGAGAGAGTCTGATATATGTTAGGGAAAGAGAGAGAGAAAGAGAAAGAACAAGACAGAAAGAGAAATACAGAGAGATAGGAGAGAAAGAGAGAGAGAGAGAGAGAGAGAGAGAGAGAGAGAGAGATTTAATATCTGTCATCTAGCTGGAGAATCTAATACATATGTAAGGGAATATGAGAAAGTATGATATATGTTAGGGAAAGAGAGAGGAAGAGAGAAAAGACAGAAATAAAAGAGAGAAAGAAAGAGAAAGAAAAGACAGAGAGATGGGAGAGAGAGAAGACAGAGATGGGAAGAAAGAAAGAGAGAGAGAGAGGAAAGAGAAAATAGAGATAGGGAAGAAGGAGAGACAGAGAGAGAAAGAGAGAGAGAAAGAAAAGAGAGATAGGAGAGAGGAGACAGAGATGGGGAGAAAGAAAGAGAGAAAGAGAGGAGAGAGATGAAGATAAAGAGAGAGGAAAGAGAAGATAGAATGGGGAGGAGAGAGAGACAGAGAGAGAGAAAGAGAGAAAAGGAGAAAGAAAAGACAGAGTAAGAGAGAAAGAAAGAAAGAGAAAGAAAAGACAGAGATAGGAGAGAGAGAAGACAGATGGGGAGAAAAAAGAGAGAAAGAGAGAAGGAGAGAGAAAATAAAGATAGGGGTGAAGGGGAGAGAGGGAGAGAGGAGGGAGAGAGGGAGAGAGAGAGAGAGAGAGAGAGAGAGAGAGAGAGAGAGAGAGAGAGAGAGAGAGAGAGAGAGAGAGAGAAAGTCTCTAACAAGTATGAAGCTCAGGGCTCTCAGGGCTCTGGGTTTACTATGCACAAGACAGATGGGATGACTTGGTGGTCTGACCTCAGGGACCTGTGATGTGGGGGTTACAGCCATCTGCTCAGTACTGGCCGTGGGAAGCCGGCGGAGGGGAGCTGTGGGGTGAAGGAGGCCACACATTAGCCTGAAGGGTTGGAGAAATGGTCGCAGTCAGGAACGGGACACTGGAGAAAGGTGCTGTGGTACAAAGAAGCAGGGGGTGAGCTTTGGGGCCACCACCTACATTTTCTGTCCCCATCTCTTCATGGGGTGAAGACCGTGTCACTTGCCCTCAGGAACCTGATGTCCTCACACGTGGGATAAATCCAGCATTTCTCAAAGTGTGTTCCAAGGCTCTGTGAAATAGAAATTCCCCGGCCAATGAGGCAGAAGGAACCCTTGTGGGATCTTCCTCTGCTGAGAATACATGCTGACATTTAAGGTGCAGTAAAGGCTCTGGCAAGTCCAGCCATTAAAACATAGATAATAATTGGGATTAACTCCATTTAATACATGCTTATTTTTATTTTTATTTTTTTAGGCACTGGGTATTGAACCCAGGGGCATTTTATCTCCAAGTTACACCCCAGCCCTATCTATTTTTTGTTTTTGTCTTGCAACAGGGTCTCACTAGGTTCCTGAGAGCCTTGCTAGGTTGCTGAGGCTGTCCTCAAGCCTGCAATCCTCCTGCCTCAGCCTCCCAAGTACAGCTGTGCACTGCTGCGTCCTACTTAACACCTGTTTTTAAAGTAAAAGCCCACTGCTCCAGGATTCCAAGGGATGCCTTTTTTGTGCAATATGCAGAAAACTAATTACATTATGAAACCACATTCAATGCACATATTACATTAAATATTACAGACATGTTCATCACGCATGAGAAAGCAATACAATATCTCTCTCCATTTTTCTCTCACTCCCTCCTCTTTCTTTCTTTCTTTCTTTCTTTCTTTCTTTCTTTCTTTCTTTCTTTCTTCCTTTCTTTCTCTTTCTTTCTTTCTCTCTCTTTCTTCTTTCTCTTTCTTTCTCTTTCTCTCTCTTTCTTTCTTTCTCTTCCTTCTTTCTTTCATTTTCTTTCTTTCTTTCTCTTTCTTTCTTTCTCTTCCTTCTTTCTTTCATTTTCTTTCTTCCTTCCTTTCTTCCTTCCTTTCTTTCTTTCTTTCTTTCTCTTTTCTTCCTTCCTTTCTTTCTTTTCTTCTTTCCTTTTGTAGTACTGGGGATGGAACCCAGGGGCATTCTACCTCTGAGCTACACCTCCAGCCCTATTTTTATTCTTTATTTTGAAACAGGGTCTCACTGAGTTGCAAAGGGCCTCTCTAAGTAGCTGAGGCCATCCACAAACTGCGATCCTCCTGTCTCAGCCTCCCAAATGCTGGGGTTATAAGTGTGCACCGCCACACCCGGCTCAAACACTTTTTTGAATTCCTGCCTGTACCAGAATTTGACATCATAAAACTGGAGGAGACTGAGGTCTGTAGGGAGGCGGCCATTGCCCAGGCATTGGGAGCTGAAACCTGAGGAGCCTGGCGTGGTGTATATAGTCCTGCAGGGATAAACCCGAGATCCAGCGCGCCGAGGCCCCAGCTCCGCAGCCGTGTGACGCCGGCTGCGCCCCCTCCTCTGTGAGGCCGACCCCGACTCTCCCCCTTCCAAAAGTCTCTGCCTATTCCCTTACATTTAAAAGTAAGGGAATTTCCCTTACAAATTCCCTTGCATTTAAAAGTTTATTTTGTTTTTAGATTGACACATGGTAACAGTGAATATGTATGAGATGCGAGGTGATGTTTGATTCATGCACCACTAGGTCTTGATCAAATCAGGGTAATTAGCATGCCTCAAATTTTTATCATTTCTACGTGAGACACGCACTCAAAATCCTCCCTTCTGGCTATTTCGAGATGCACAATGCAATATGGTTAACTATGCCCACAGCACTGTGCCCAAGGACACGGGAACTTCTTCCCCGTTTCTCACTGTATCCTTGGAACCCCTGGTCAACTGTTCCCCATTCCTCTGCCCCCTACTCCTCTCATCCCCCAGCACCCACTATTCTGGTCTCAATTTCTCTGAGATCAACTTCAGTAGATTTCACTTATGAGAGAACGTCATGGGGTGTTTATCTTTTTGCCCTTGGCTGGTTTCACTTTATATAACAACCTCTGGGTTCATCCATGGTGTCACAAACAACAATATTCCATCCTTTTTATGGCTGCATAATTCCCAACATATGCCACATGTCCTTTAACCCCGTGTGCACCGATGGACGTTGAGTTTGATTATCCCGGCCACGGTGGGTCATTCCATAATCAACACGGGGGTGGAGGCGTCTCTTGGACCGGCTGATTCCATTTCCTTTGGGTAACAGGATTGCTGATTTGAATGGTGGTCCTATTTTGAGTTCTCTGAGGAGCCTCCGTGTGTTTTCCATAATGGCTGTACTAATTTACATTTTTATCTTATGCTCCTATGTGGGGTTATAAACCTAAACCCTCCACAGGTCAGAGAGACAGCAAAAGTGAGCCCAGAAGACCGGATGCAGGACAACAGGGAGTGGTGGGCACTTGAGTAAAGAGAAGAATCGAGCCTTTCTGAGAGGAGGTGGCCGCTGCTCAGCTCCAGCTCGGGGTCGTCCTGTGGGAATCCAGACCTGGTATCATCAGCTCCTCTGATTCTTCTTAGGCAACTGCAGATACAGATTTTTTTTTTTTGCTTTGTTTTTGGTACTGGGAATTGAACCCAAGGGCATTCTACCTCTGAGCTACACCTCCAGCCCTTTATATTTTTTGTATTTTGAAACGGGTTTTTGCTAAGTTGCCGAGCGTCTCACTAAGTTGCAGAGGCTGCTCTTGAACCTGCGATCTTCCTGTCTCGGCCTCCCGAGTGCTGGCGTTACAGGCGCACGCCACTGTGCCTGGCTATAGATTCTCTTATGATACTTCCAAATGATTCTTGGCTAGGAGCTCTGTTTGTATGAGAGCCTCAAAGTAGTCTAGTGGGTTGAGTTGGATTCAGGGGGCACTGGTTAAATCCCTTATCCCACCCCAGAAAAAATGCCTGCCCTGTGGACTTCAGCCCCTGTATTCTATTTAATTATTTGCATACCTGCTCCCCCCCACAACTGCACCACTACCCCCCACCCCCGAAGGAAGGGACTGTGTTTGGTTTTCCAACCTTCGTATGTACTGGGGAAGCCAGGACCCCTATTGAATGATCACACATCCTCTTCTCCCTACTCAGCTGAAAAATAAATATATAACCACTTTTAATTAAAAAGAAACAGGAAGAAATATGCATGAGACTCCTACTCCTTGACAGGAGGCTGCATGTTAAAGAGAAATGAATTTCAAGTTACATTTGGCAGGGATGTTCCCCCAAATACTAAAAATGTTCCCTAGCACCAGGTGCAGTGGTACACACCTGTAATCCCAGTAATTGGGAGGCTGAGACAAGAGAATCATGGGGTCAAGGCCAGCCTCAACGACTCAGTGAGGCCCTCCATCAAAAGTAAAATTAAAAAGGACTGGGAGTGTGGCTTGGAGGTAGAAGGCTCTGGATTCGATTCCTAGTACCAAACAATAAAATTAAGAAGTTTCCTGGGTACAGAGGTCTCAGCTGATGAAACTGTGTTCTCAAATCTGATGCCCTAGCCGGGCGTGGTGGCGCACGCTTGTCATCCCAGCATTCGGGAGGCTGAGACTGGAGGATCGCGGTTCGCGGACAGCCTCGGCTACTCAGTGAGACCCCGTTTCAAGATAAAGAATAAAAAATAGGGCAGGGGGTGTAGCTCAGAGGTCAAGTGCCCCTGGGTTCCATCTCCAGACCTGAAAAAAAAAATCTGATGGCCCAGCCCTGTTTGGATGGTCCTCAAAGAACAAGAAGGTTGCCTGTTGAAATAGGTGACCTTCCTTGATGGCTATGGAGATCTTCTGCTTTGGCGTCCAGACACCTCTGTGTGGACCTCATTCCTGTCCTGTGGATGGTCTCTCTCTGGGGATGTCTTTTCCCACCATGGCGGTGAATTCCTGTTTGGTAGATGGTCCTTATGGGGAGAGAGGCAGTGCAGCAAGTGAAAGGCTTCACCAGGGGACCCACAAAGTGGATTAAGACTCAACATCCAACTCCGTGTGGTCTGCAAGAAACTCACCGTACAAAGATATTCACAGGCTGAAGGTGAAAGGATGGAAAAAGTTATACCATGTCAATGGACACGGAATGCAAGCACGGGTAGCTACGCTCACATCTGGCAGAACAGATTTTAAACAAATATCAGAAGAGAAAAAGAGGGCTGCTTCTTGGTAATAAAAGTAAATATGAGACAAGGTGACCTGATGCCGGTAAACACACCCCAGATGTTGGCGCACCTACTTACATAAAACAAACACTGCTTGACATTAAGACTCAGGTAGAGACGAAGATGGTGATATATGCCTGTCATCCTGATACTTGGGAGGCTGAGATCGGAGGATCACGGGTCTGAGGCCATCCTCAGCAACTTAGCAAGGTCCTATCTTAAAATAAAAAGTACAAAGAGCTGGGATATATTTAGGAGGTACAATGCCCTAGGTTCAATTCCTAGTACAAAAAACAGGACTCAGATAGGCCCCGACACAATAAAATAGGGAGATTTCAACACATCTTTACCAACATTAGAAGCTGGGCATGGTGGCACACACTTGTAATCCTAGTACTTGGGAGGCTGAGATGGGAGGATTGCAGGTTCAAGGCCAGCCTCAGCCACTTTGTGAGGCCCAAGGGACACAGTCTAGAAGCCCCTGCTCTGTTGTGACAGTTTCCTTGCAGGATGTGAAGACTGTGTTCTGGGTGGGGGTGAGGCTTGTTTCAGGACATACGAGGGGTCCTCCGAGGAACCGGAACTTGGACCCAGGATGCTGGGCTCCCGAGCTGTGGTCCAGCCCGATCCACAGAATGGAGAAAGAAGCAGCGGCTTTTGGAATCGCAACAGCCTGGGTCATTCCCAGCTCCATCCTCCCCGTCAGTGAGTCAGTGGGTGAGTCACCCGCCCTCCGCGAGCTGCAGTTCCCCCCTCTGTAAAATGAGGATGATAATTAGTACCTAACCTCCAGAGAGCCATGACGAACACAATTAAATGACATGCGTAAGGTGGCTAAGGCTAAGCAGGATTCCTGGCACTTCCCTGACAACGGACCAAGAATTGACAACAGAAGCAATTGTGGTCTTGTGAGCGACGCCTAAGCTGTTGTAGAAATCGCATCAGGGGGCTTTACAGGAGCTTTGTTCTCATGCCCACAAATGAGGCAGCGATTATTCCTGCCACTGTATGAACAAGAAGAAAGAGAAGGAGGAACAGGAACAGGAGGAGGAGGGAGAGAGGAGGAGAAAAGAGGAAGGAAAGGAGAAAAAAAGAAAAGGAGAAAGAGGAGAAGTCAGCAACAGACGCAGCTCCCAGAACTGAAGTAATTTCTCCATGTCTCACAGATAATGCCGTGGTAGTGGTAAGATTGTGTTTCTCTTCTGGCAAGGGTCTATGGACCTGACTTTCTACCCTATTGTCTTAGAGCCACACTCCTCTAGAGCTGGATTGATATTCTTTCTACAAAAATATTCTGGGTCGCAAATGGTGGCCTGTGACATACGTACCACCACCACCTACTTCTGCGCCCATGGCAGACATTACTAATCAATCCCGAGACTCTTCCCCACTGAGTTTCTCTTGCACAGGGCTCTGAGAAGCCGCATAAAGCAGATTGGGGCTGGGTGCAGGAGCCAGGACTCCTTGCCTGAACCCACCCTTGCCCTACTCCCAGGCTGCCCCCGGCGGTCACGGCCCAGGGACATGGTGCTGTCATGCCCTGGGGCACATGCAGGACTCTGAGTTGACTAGGTCACTCAGACATTGTCCCCTGTCCTCTGGCTCTCTGCCTGAAAAAAGGAACGGCTATTATAGAAAAAGCTATTTGGGTTTAAAAATAATCCTTTATCTAAGAGCTGAATCACACAATTAGGAGTCCTTCCCAGAAAGATTAGACATTTGCACCTGTATCAGCAGCCACTGTCCACACACCATCCGCCGCCCCCAGTGGCGTCTGACTCCCTGTTCTCTGTGGTTTCCGTGCACCTGAATTAGATGCTGGAGAGTGAGCCGCCCCTTGCCAGGGTCACTGCGATAAGGCCTCCCCAGGGCAGAGGCAGGAAGTCAAAGGCCTTTGGGTGAAAGAAAAGGGAAGGAGAATAGAGAATTGCCCGTGATGCTCCAGGCCGGTGTCTTTACTGTGAGGACGTGGGGCTTCTGGGAAATGAGAGAGAGAGAGAGAGAGAGAGAGAGAGAGAGAGAGAGAGAGAGAGAAGGGGGAGGGGGAGGGGGGAGAGGGGAGGAGAGAGAGGGGGGAGGGGAGGGGGGAGGGGAGAGGGGAGAGGGGAGAGGGGAGAGGGGAGAGGAGAGAGGGGAGAGGGGAGAGGGGAGAGGGGAGAGGAGAGAGGGGAGAGAGGACTGTAGTGATAATTGTTTCTTTGCATCCTTCCTTTATAACTCTGCCCTCTACATCCTTCCCACTCACCTGGGAAGATGTCAGCCCTAGTTAAACCTACATTCTGTTTTCCCCCCGACACAGGTTCACAGGGCTGGAGAAACATAAGCCGGCCAGGTTGAGGGGCGTCGCCGCAAAGCCACTCATGACTTCACCGCAGGCCCTTCATTCTGGCTGCTAGGCAACGCTCAGCCCCTCCCGGCCCCCCACTCCACTTCTGCAGTCCTGGAGAATCATCCTGCTCCCCATCCCGAGAAATCAGGAAGGGCTTTCTCCCATGCGGTTTCCCTGCCGTTCCCACGCCTGCCCACCTCCCCCAGGAGAGCCAGGCACCTGCCCCTCCCCAGCCCCGGGATGCCCTCCCCAAGGCAGCCCGGCTTCCCCCTGGAGCACACTGCCTCTCTGGGGTCATCGGTACCTCTCCTCCAGCTGGTCGCAACAGCTGTGTCCTAGAACACAACCAACAAAACAATCCCGCACCCCACTCCAGCCCCCGTCTGTGACTCAGAAGAGCCGTCCAATTCGGGCGCAGTGGCGCAGGCTTGTAATCCCGGTCCTTGGGAGGCTGAGACAGGAGAATCGCTCATGTTTCTTTTCCCCTCCTAGTCCTGCCACCTCTACCTGCTCCCTACCTTTCCAGACTCAATTTCACACCCTCCAAAGTCTTCCCTGACCTGACAGCTCTGACTCTATTTTTTTGTTTGTTTGTTTGTTTTGTTTTTGGTCTAAGACTTCAAAGGCAGTCCTGCCCAAATACTTTTATTTTTTCATACTTTTGTGGGTGCATTGTAACTATACAAGGGTGAGGTTCAGCGTGATACAGACACCCATGCTCACGGTACCTGGTGTTTCTCTCCTGGCAATGTGAGATTGGTGCTGGACCCTTCAGATAGGAAGCCAGCATCATTCAAACTGTTTCCTTCATCAGTTCTCCTTCTCTGCATCCCGCCTCCCTTCCCCAACCTCCTCCCACTATTCTACGGGTCCCTTTTCTTGTTCACCCGAAGTCCGTTTGGATTCCTCTTTTCTCTCTAGCTTCTACAAGTGAGCGCAAGTATCTGCTCTGAAGTATCTCGCACGTTCGGCTTTCTGAGGCTGCCTGATCTTGCTTACCATCCTCTTTGCTAGTTTCATCCATTTTCTTGCAAATGGCATAATTATTTTCTTCCTTATGGCTGAGCAAAGTTGTATTGTGTATATGTACCCCATTCCCCATTTTTTTTTTTTTTTTTTTGTGTGTGTGTGTGTCTGGGGATGAAATCCAGGGGCATTTGACCATCAAGCTACACCCTCTGCCCTATTTTGCATGTTTTAAAAATTTGAAACCGGGTCTCACTGAGTTGCAGAGGGCCTCACTAAGTGGCTGAGGCTGGCCACGAACCATGATCCTCCTGTCTCAGCCTCCCGAATGCTGGGATTGCGAGCGTGCACCACCACGCCCAGCTGCGTGCCCCATCTTCTTTACCCATGCCTCTGTTGGCAGACATCTAGGCTGGTTCCACAATTTATCACGGAAAACATGGGGATGCATGTATCACTCTAGTATTCTGACTTTAATCCTTTGGTAAAGATACTGAGGCATGGTAGGGCCAGTTTCTATGGTGATTTCATTCCTAGTCTTTTCAGGAACCTCTAGAGTGATCTCCAGAGTAGCTGTGCTAATTTGTTTTTTGTTTTGTTTTCTTTTGTTTTGTTTTTTGGTGGTACTGGGGTTCCTGGAAACCCTTCTACCTCCGGGCTACACTCCCAGACCTATTTTATATATATATATATATTTTTTTTGTTTGGAAACAGGGTCTCTGAAGCCAGAGCGGCTGGCTTCGAACCTGCGCGATCCTCCTGTCTCCGCCTCCCAAGTGCGGGATTACAAGCGTGCGCCGCCACGCCCGGCTGTAGCTGTGCTAATTTACGATCCTCAAATCCAACACACAGGACACTCATGGCCCCATTCGCTCTAGTGTAGGATGGTTTGGAACACATGATCACAGGGAATTAATTTGTCTTTCTTGTTAAGGGAAGAGAGAAAAGCAGGTACAAGTGGTCCAAGAGATGCCCCTGTCACACGGCCCCCCTCTCTCGGCATCCCGGAAGAAGCAAATGAGGTTTTCAGTGGACCAGAGATAGATTGTTATCCCAACTTTAGCTCTGTCCCTCACTTGCTTTCTGACCCTGGAGAAAGAGTGCCGTTCTGACCATCTATTTATATAACTATAAAATGGCAACAACAGCAAGCATTTTCTAAGGCTGTCTGAGATTTACAACAAGCTAGAGTAATAAAATACTTAACCCGGATTCTTCTGCATAGCACGTACTTCAGAAACTCTACCCATTATGATTCATATGAGGTCTGGGGGCTCAAAGGTCGGGATGGAATAAAAGCCACCAAGCATGATGGGAAAATCCCTGAATCATCAGACGGCTCCCGAGACACATTGATCTCCTTGGCGATACCATCTCACCTGACGACGTTACATTTCTGGAACTGAGAATCCTCTGTTCCTCCTCCTATATCTCTCTTCTGAACCAGCTCTTGAGCTGAGCTCCTTCAATTCTGAGGAAGGCAACTTCTGAGAAGCCTGGGGTGAAATATGGAAGTCTTCTTCCCCACGCTTATCCCGCTGGCGATCTTAAAGAGGGCAGCGCACCCGCCTTTTATCTTCATCTGCAGATGAATGTAAAACACGCTTCTTGGGGGGATGATGGATGGAGGTGGCTTCTGGGCACATCAGCTTCCCTCTGCAAGGCTGAGGATCCTCTGGGAAGATAAATACATCGGCCAGAGGCCTGAAGAAAAGAAACCCTGGGCTTCAACCAGGAGCAAGATGACCAGGGTGTTGGTCCTATTCCATAATGAATCCCACTTAACCTTTTAATTTTTTTTTTACGGTACTGGAGATGGAACCCAGGGGCATTCTTCCTTTGAGCTACACCCCCAGCCCTTTTTTTATTCTTTATTTTGAAACAGGGTTTCACTGAGTTGCAAAGGGCCTCGCTAAGTAGTAGCTGAGGCTGTCCACAAACTGCGATCCTCCTGTCTCAGCCTCCCAAATGCTGGGATTACATATCTTTAAAAAATGTTTTTTTTATTGTGAAAGATAGCATACATACAGAATAGTAAAAACATACATATACCTTTAAAGACTAATAAAAACATGAACATCTACACACCGCCCATTTGGTTGTTGAAGCAGCATGTGATTCATTATTTGCAAGTTTCTTTCTTCTTCTTCTTCTTCTTCTTCTTCTTCTTCTTCTTCTTCTTCTTCTTCTTCTTCTTCTTCTTCTTCTTCTCCTCCTCCTCCTCCTCCTCCTCCTCCTCCTCCTCCTCCTCCTCCTCCTTCTTCTTCTTTTCTTCATGGGTCTGAGGATGGATCCCAGGGGCGATCAACCTCCGAGCAACACACCCAGCCCTATTTTTTATTCTTTATTTTGAGACAGGGTCTCACTGAGTTGCAGAGGGCCTCACTAAGTAGCTGAGGCTGGCCGTAAACTGCGATCCTCCGGTCTCAGCCTCCGAATACTGGGATGACAAGTGTGCGCCACCACGCCCGGCTATTTGCAAGTTTCTAAAAGAAAAGACCACTGAGTTTTGATTTAATGATCCCCTTGCTTTACGCACAGTTTTACCATCCTGTGCGCGTTCCTAAAATGGCAATGACAGCAGTAATGACAATGAGAAAAAACAGAAAAGGAGCTGACATTTACCTAGTGCTTGCTCGGTGTCAGACAGCCTTCTAAGCATGTTATAGACATTAATTCTTTTATTCCTCCTAATATATCTTTGGGGCAGGAAGCATTGACGCCTTCACCGGAGGCACAGAAGCTAAGGTAACCGATTAGGGCCGCTCAGCTAGGAGGACAAGGTGCACACTCAGGACCCCACTGGTGGCTCAAGAATTCATAATGTTTACACCAGCTTGCCTCTAATGGAAAATTTTTAGTTTTGCTCATTTTTTGAACTCCGTATACGTGAACTCATGTGCCATGGATTGATATGGAATTTCTCTCTTTGAATCCATGGTAAATCTCTGAGATTTGGCCACATTAATGTGTGTGGCTGTAGCTTATTCCTTTTTTTTACAGCCGTGTGGTATTCCGTCGCACCCATTATTCTCCTGGTAGAAGGACGTAATGGCTCCAGTTTACTACTTGGTCTTTGTAGAGATTCCACCAAGTAACACGATACCCCTGTGTTACTTTGTGGATGAAGAAACTGCAGAAGAGCCTTTCCCCCATCACGGCAAGCCCAGAAGCCATCTGACTTCTAAGGGCTGGCTCTTTCTGCTGATCCTTGCTGAGACCTTAACTGCTGAGCGTGGTATTTTTAATTTGAATTTGTGGTGATACTTTTAGTCTTTTCCCCGGGGAAATGGTCGTAAAGTCCTCTCCTCTTCCTTCCGGGAGAGGCCCATTTGGCCTTTCACAGCAAGCCCATTAAGTTTTGTGAGTCAGGTTTTGGTGAATGAGGAATACCTGGCTTTGAAATTGCTCTGTGCACAGAAAGGGGAGAAGGACACTTCTAACAATACTAAAATGCACCTTCGGCCTTATAGGAGGAAAAAGCACCAGGAATCTAAGTGTGGAAAGGAGGGAGATAAATTTTAGAAGGCTTTCTGAGGAAGAAACACCCCAGTGGGGCTTTGAGGAGTGAATAGGAGCTGTCTCATCAGATAAGGGAGGGCATTCCTGATGGAGAGATAGCCCACCGCAGACATGACCTTGAGGTTGGAGAGCCACTGCATGTTCAGAGGGAGCAGGGGAAGACTGGGGTGGCCTGAGTGACCACAGGGGGAGAGAAGGAAGCACGGGAAGCCAAGACCCAGACGGTCCTAGATGCCACGCTAAGTTGCGTGGACTCAGTCCTGGGGGGGGGGGCTGTCACTGGGGGTTCCCGGCACGCAGGTGACAGGGGGGAACTCCTGCTTCAAGAGCTCTCTTTGTGTCCAGCATGGAGATCAGCCTTGAGCTCTGCGGAGAGAAGGGGAGGGAGGGTCCCATGGTCTAGACAGCACAAAGGATCCAGAAGGGAATTCAAACTCCGTGCCCTTCACGGTTGTAGGGACCGTCTGTGTCTGGCATCTCCTCTGGCAACTCTGTGAGCTGGGGAGAATCATCTGACCTTTCTGTGTTGTGGGTTTCTCGTCTCTAGAATGAGAATCCCCGTGTCCTCTTGTAGCAGTTAAGCGGATTCAGACGTAAAGCCATCGGAATTGTCCCAGGCGATAAATGTCATGGAAGGCTTTGTTCAGGGGTCACCATCCTCGTCATTATCATCGCTACCATGGTCGTCGTCACATTTTCAGGAGACAGAGATGTGCTTTTAAATCCAGTCAATGACACTGAATCTCTCGGTTCCTCCTCAGAGCAGGGAGAACAAGTATTTCCCCCATAGGTAGATCAGAGACTGCCGAGGTTGAAACTGGTGCACTGGGCTATTAGAAGCCATCATAGGTTTGCATTCTCAATCTACATCTCCTTAAAATTTTCATCTCTGGCTAGGTATGGTGGCACACGCTTGTAATCCCCACGCTTGGGAGGCGGGGACAGGAGGATCGCGCAGGTTTGGAGCCAGCCGCGCTGGCTTAAGAGACCCTGTTTCCAAATAAAAACATAAAATGGGTCTGGGAGTGTGGCCCGGAGGTAGACGGATTCCATCACCAGTACTACCAAAAAAAAAAAAATTCACCTCTGAATCATAATGCTCAGGCTTAGACCAGGACGTTGTTCAAGGCGTGCCCACAGCATGCAAGACCTTGGAAACGTCCAGCCAGTGGGACTCCGGGGTAACCTGGTCAGCACCTCGGACAGAGACGAGCTTGTGAGGAAGTGAGAGCTTCCATCTCAAGCGAAATCTCCCCCACCCCGCGCCCTATATAAGCACCATATTCTCTAGTTTCATAAATTTTTTCTGCAAATGACGTAATCCCATTCTTCTTGATGGCCGAGTAGAATTCTATTGTGTGTATACCCCATAATTTTGTTAACCATTCAACGGACACTTACGTTGGTTCCATTTGGCTATTGTGAATTGTGCAGCCATAAACATGGATATGCACGTATCTCTATAATATCCCAAACATGGATATACACGTATTCCTATAATATCCCAAACATGGATATGCAAGTATCTCTATAATTCAATATAATTCTATCTTCAATTCCTTTGGAAAGATGCCCAGAGGTGGTGTAGCTGGGTCACATGGTGGATCCCTTCCCGGTTTTCTGAGGAAGCTCCACACTGATGTCCATAGAGGCTGGACTAATTTGCAATCCTACCTACAGTGCGGAAGAGTCCCTGTTCCCCCACACCCACATCAGTATTCATTTTTGTTCGTAATTTTGATGACCGCCACTCTAATTGGGGCCAGTTATAGAAAATGAAGGGTCATATGTTTTTTTTTTTCTCATCTATGGAAGCTAGGAAGAAACTGGGATAAAAAACAGACTCCAGATACAGGAGAAACCCCAGTGGAGGGATGGAGGAGGTCCAGGGAAGGGAGGTGGTGGACGGGGGAGACTCCATGAAGGGAATACTCCAACCTAGGCTACATTCATACACAAAATTATCAATACCAGCCTCAATATTGTGTACAGGGAAGGGGCGAGCGTGGGGTAAGGCCGAGGGGGAGCCCACCAAGTGCTGTGTGCACGGTACATCCCTCTGTCTCTCTGAACCTCGTTATGATGTGTGATTACAATGCACCAGTAAAAGTATATTTTTAAAAATTCCCCTGATGTCTAGCACTGTAGCCATCAGCTTTGCAACCAATTAAAAAGCATCTTTGGGGGAATCTGGATGCCTCCCTCCTCGCTTTAAAACTCATGATTCCGTTAGCGAGCCCCTACCCCGCACGTTCCTCGTTTATCTTCAGGGCTAATGCTTTGCTCTGATCACAGTGGGCTGTTTATGCCCAGTTTCTGAACAGTTAATTAAGGTCAAAACTCATTTCCAGTGAGACTAAGCGCTGTATTCCTCATTAGTCCTGTGTCTGAGGGGCTTTGACTGGGCAGGGGGAGAGAAAAAGTGGAGGTTAGAGAATTACAGAACAGCTCGGCACGCCCGGGAGGGGCACCATTAGACTATAACTCTGAAAGATAATATATCCTTAGAGATTGGGGGCCAAAACATGAGGACCAAGAATAATGAATTCCTAGACGGGCAAGGCGGTGCATGCCCGTGATCTCAGTACTTGGGAGGCAGAGGCAGGAGGATGGCAAGTTTGCGGCCAGTCTCCACAAATTAGTGAGACTTTGTTTCAAAAGAAGAAATAAATAGTGCAGGGGGTATAGCTCAGGGGTAGAATGCCCCTGGGTTTCTTCCCCAGTAATCTCTCCTCTCTCCTCTCTCCTCTCTCCTCTCTCCTCTCTCCTCTCTCCTCTCTCCTCTCTCTCTCTCTCTCTCTCTCTCTCTCTCTCTCTCTCTCTCTCACACACACACACACACACACACACACACACACACACACCCCTTAGGTTAAGCCTAAGCCCCATTAGGACCAGGTAGACCATCACATTGATGAGTTATGCTCTCTGGAATCCAGAGTTTTCTCCTTAGGTATCCTCAGCAGAACTAAGGATTCGGGGATGTGCTTATAGAAGCCGCGGTCTCTCTCTTTACAGCTCTTACTGACCTCGGCACTCGGGGCTGGCTCTGACCACCCGGAGCCCATTTGCACAGTGCCCGGGCTCTGTGAAGGGCCAGGTCCGGAGCCCGGGGCCCGCTGGTCTATTCCGAGCTGTTCTTCCTCCTCTCTGGGCCTCAGCAGCACCTGCACATGTCAGCTAAGAGCAGGTAATGCCTCTCCTGGCTGCCTGGATGGACTCTGCAGCCACGGAGGGAAGAATGGAAGCCTTTTCAAAACACAAACCCAGCACAAAGGCGCACAGCCCCCGCGCTTAGCACTGATCACGGGGATCGAATCGCTGTCCGTTTACGTGCCTTCTTCACCCCCACAAACGCTAGATCCTCAGAGCGAGGCTGTCTGCGTGTCTTCAGTTATCATTATTCTTGTTCTTATTTTGGTTCTGGGGATTGAACCCAGGGCACTCTACCTCTGAGCTACACCCTCGGCCCTTCGGTTGTTGGTGATGTTTTGAAACGGGGTCTTGTTGGGCTGCCGAGAGTCTCGCTAACCTGCTGAGGCTGGCCTGGAACCTGCGATCCTCCTGTGTCAGCCTCCCAAGTACTGGGATTCTAGGCTTGCAGCACCATGTCCGGCTTCATTAAGTATTTGTGTAAGAGGCAGGATGGCTGGAGAGTTATGGGCATAAGCTCCACTCTCAGGAAAGCAGAGGCCTGGCCTGACCCTGCAGTATCTCAGCATCGTGGCCTTGGTGTGTCTCTTAAGCTCCGTCATCCCGATTCCCCATCTGTAGAGGGTGATGGCCGCCCGGAGAGTCCTCGGGAGCAGTAAACGAGGTCATGAATATAAAACATTTAGGCATAATCCTAGCGTCTACTGAGTGCTCAACAAACCTTAGTTAACATTTAAAAAAACATAAACTATTTTATTTATTTATTTATTTATTTATTTATTTATTTATTTATTTATTTATTGGTGGTACTGGGGTTCCTAGAAACCCTTCTATCTCCAGGCTACACTGCCAGACCTATATTTTTTATACTTTTTTTTTTTTTTTTGGTGGTACTTGGGTTCCTGGAAGCCCTTCTGCCTTTGGGCTACACTCCCAGACCTATTTTATACTTTTTTATATTTTTGGAAACAGGGTCTCTTAAACCAGCGAGGCTGGCTTACAAGCGGGCGCCACCACGCCCGGTCCTTAGTTAACATTTCTCTTTGATATTCTAGCCCTTGAGTCATGGGCCACCGCGCTGGGATGTCAGAGGAGCCTCGTGTTGCTAAATTCCACCTGTGACCATTCAAAATACAGGCGCAGTTTGAACACTGTCTCCGCCCGTGGACATCCAGAAATAGCCAAGCGGGCCTTCAGGGGCCTCGGGAAGGTGTGCAGAGCTCAGCGGGCCCCCCGCTTTCCGTGCCGTGTGACCGCGCCCCTAGTGCTCCCCATCTCTTCAGCCCAGTTTCCAGCCAGAGTCGATTTCCCAGCCTGCCCCGGCCGGTTCTGAGCACCGTGAATAATCTCCGTGAGGAAAGGAGGTCACCCTTTCACAGCCCCCTGCAGCTGCTCCCAGGGAGGGCCGGGACAGAATAGAACAAGAGAGGTTGGCTTCAGACCCAGCCCGGAGGATCCCGTGGGCACCGGGCGGGGCACCCGGCCCAAAGCCGCTGGGCCTGAAAGACCCGATTCAAAGCTGAAACCAGAGACGCGTGGTCCATTTTTCATTCGGAGACATCTAAGCCCAAGGGCTGTCCCGGATCCCACCCTCCTCCCCCCACGGGGTCATTTTACCTGGCAAACACATTTCCTGAGCTGACGTCGGTCTCTTTAAAGCAAGCTGGTGGCGGCTGTGAGTCTATTAGGAGCCCGTGGCCACCATACTGAAAAGGACCTGGAATCTATTTTTGTTCAGGAAGTAGAATGCTTGCTTAGGGAATTGACGACAAAAAAGAAAAAAAGAAAAAAAAAAAAAGAAAAGTAGGCTTTTGCTTTACCTCCTGCCCACACAACAAAAAAGTTCACCTATATTTATGAAATAGAAAACTGTTTGATGGTTAGTTTTAAACCACATTAAAAAAAAAAGTCATATGCAAAGAAAAGAACAAAGCCGGGCATGGCGGCGCACGCTTGTCATCCCCGCGCTTGGGAGGCTGAGACATGAGGATCGCAGGTACGAAGCCGACCTCAGCTACTTAGTGAGGCTCTCAGCAACTTAGTGAGACCCTGTTTCAAAAAAAGAAGAATAAAAAAGTAGGGCTGCGGTGTAGCTCAGAAGTAGAGTACCCCTGGGTTCCATCCCCAGTACTAAAAAAAAAAAAAAAAATCTTGTCCACAAGGGACTGACTGATAGACCCTTTACCACGACATCGATGTTGTGGCCCATCAGGGGGCGCTGCGGGTGCCCTGGGGAGGCGTGGGAAGGGCGGGGCGTGTGAGTGCACCCACGTGCATGTGCTTGTGAACACCTGTGCCTGCGCAGGGAAGTGTTAGAGGAGCTTTTCCCCGAGGATGGGTGTGTTCGTCAGCTTTCTGTTGCTATAACAAAACGCCTAAGGTAGTTGACATATAAAGACAAAAGGTTTCTTTTGGCTCCAAGTTCTGGGGGTTTCTGTCCGTGAGGAGCTGGTCTCGTGGCTTTGAGCCCGTAACAAAAAGCAGCTCTTCCTGAGGGAACCCCTTGGAGGAGTGAAACCTCTCTGCTGATGGCAGGGAGCGGAAGAAAAAGAAAAAGAAGAGACCGGGGTCCTCAAGTCCCCCTCGAGGGCACAGTAATGACCTACTGGCCTCCCACTAAACTCTGCCTCTCAAATGATCTTCCACGACCCGCCCCGAGGTCAAGGGTCCCCATGAGCCTTTGTGGGGCACAAAAGCCAACCGGAGGCATGGGTATCTGGACTGAACCACGAAGGGGAGGAATCGTAAGCGCCGTGGCTGGAGCGTTGACCGCACGGCGGGGGCTTCTTCTCCACCGTTCTGTCCCCCGTGAATCTCGTCACCACCCCTCCGTGTGCTGCAGCCTGCCTCAGTGGTCTCCCTCAATCCCGTCTGGTGTGATGTGTGATCCTCTGTAAAAAGCCGCTAAATAAAGTCTCCGCACGGGTCCAGTTTGGGTGTGCCGTTTGCTTCCAGCTGGGACCTTGGTGCGTGAAGTGGTGGGTGTGCAAGCCAGGGAATGGGCTGCACGCTCGAGAGCGGAGGATGCTCGGTAAGGGCTTCAAAGGGCAGTAGACACCTGAGCCGGGTTTTGAAGGCTGAATAGGAGTTTTCCCGGGAGCTGTCCTGTTGAGGAGAATTGTTCCTGAACAGATGTATGGGACTATGAAGAGACACGGTATTGGGGAGAAAAGTTAAAAGGGAAGCATCCTTTTATATCTCTGAAATCGATCATCTCGCATGAATGCTAACGGTGAACTGCGCTCACAAATGCTTCCGGATTTAGTCACGGACAAGTGATAAGCGGGGCCCGGCCGCTCAGAGAGTGTGAGCGGAGGAGAGCCCGCGGGCCGGGTCAGACACCAGAAAGGTTCTATGGAACCTGCGAGGGTCTTTAGGGGGAAAAGCTCAAGCCAACCCTTAACAATTGGAAACTCGATTCTGAAAACAAGTAAAAGGAGACAGCATGGCATTCCCTTCTGGATCCAGCATCAACCAGCCGGAACGGGAAGACTCCTGGTCCAAAGCCAGCGTGGCATCCATGGTTTGTCCCCGTCTCCACCACCCCCTGTTGTCTCCCAACCAGACCATTAAGTCTCATCTACCAGGCGCCATAAAAATGATCCCCTGGGCTCCATGGGAATTTGGGCAGGTGCTCTTGGCTGCAGAGAGCCTGGCCTCATCTGTAAATCCTCCACTACTCCTTTTCCCTCGGCACGCGCTGTTACCGAGGAAGCTCTCGCCAGCCGCCAGCCTTTGTCCTGGTCAGTGCGCGGGGAGCCTGCGGCCGGCTGCGCGCCGCCCCACCCTCCTGCAACTGCACGCACCTTGTTTTCAAGAGAGCAAAAGATGGGTTTGATCCGCCTCTTACGAGCAGAGCTGGCGGGACTTTGAAGGTCCGCGTTGGAGAAG
Source organism: Muscardinus avellanarius (assembly GCF_963383645.1). Taxonomy (NCBI): domain Eukaryota; kingdom Metazoa; phylum Chordata; class Mammalia; order Rodentia; family Gliridae; genus Muscardinus; species Muscardinus avellanarius. The sequence goes on from NC_137807.1 coordinate 20,755,433, forward strand.
GAAAAAAAAAAATCACGCTTTGATCTCTCGATGCCGGCCCCAGAAGGAGGCTGGGGGTACCAGAATCAGCGTCCTTGCTTTACAGATGGGGAAAGAGATGAAAGAAATGGTAGGATCCACGCAGGCTCCCAAAGGGAGCAAGCGGTGGGCTGGGGAGGGGCAGGGAGCCCACACGGGCCCCCCTGGCTCTTCCCAGGGGGCGAGCCTCTTCCCTCGGGGGGTCCTTCAGGGATTGCTGACTGCCTTTTGCTGATTAGGGGCTAGTGCTTGGAGTAAGAGAAGCAGAGGCCACGTAGCCGAAATATCACAATGACCCTAAACTTGGGGGCAGCGGAGTCAAACCTGGGATCCTTCCATCTCAGCCTCCCAAGTACTGAGATTACAAGCATGTGCCACCACACCTGGCTAACAAAAGCATATTTAAAAAATAAAGGGCCGGGCGTGGTGGTGCACGCTTGTAATCCCTGCGCTTGGGAGGCGGAGACAGGAGGATCGCGCAGGTTCGAAGCCAGCTGTGCTGGCTTAAGAGACCCTGTTTCCAAAAATATATATAAAAATAGGTCTGGGAGTGTAGCCCGGAGGTAGAAGGGCTTCCAGAAACCCCAGTACCACCAAAAAATAAAAAAATAAAAGGTCGCATCCTCAGGCCAGTGTGATCCTTGTTTTCTGCCAACTCCCCCTTGGAGCAGTCTCCAAATCCTTGCGAAGCTTTTGTTATTTTTCTAGGATGAAGGGCCATAGACATACGTGTCAGAGAATAGGAGAGTCTCTTCTCAGGACCACGGCAAACTGGTGAATGGCGCACCTTGTAAACCTGCGCGAGGCCCCGGCCGGCTCTCGCTGCCCGTGACGTCTCCTTCCATCTTGGGACAGCACGCTTCTCTCCTCCAGCAGGACCTGGCCCCTCCCCTGGTCCTCTCTGGTGGTCGCTCATCACAGACATCGTGCATCGGCCACTCCTGGCCAGCGACAGCCTGTTGGCCAAGAATATGAGACGTAATCTGAGACAACCAGGGATAGAAAATAGTTGGGACTGTGCCTGTCACCCGGGGCCAAGCCTTGGAGAGGCCGTCCTGCCTCTGCCGTCCCCAAGGTGTCTGAAGCTTGTCCGAAGCCCGACCTTCCAGAAACCTGGTGGATTCTCCCTGTCACTCCGTGTTCTAGCGAGGGCTGGGTTCTGACACTCAGACCGTAGCTGGACCCTGCGGAGAGACATCTTGGCCGCGGACGCAGGGATGTGGCTGCGGTGCTGGCGTGATGATGTCCTGGCTGAGCGTGGGACAGGGAGGGGTCAGTGCGGTCAGTGTCACCACCCAGAGGGCGGGAGCCTTGTGCTCAAGGCCCGGGGTGTGAGAGCTCAGGGCGCGTTTGAAGAGCTGGGCTCAGCGTTAACACGGGGCTTCTCCTCCCACTTGGTCCAGTGAATTCTGATGAACGGAGTCCAGGGGTAATTGAAGGGTATGATGTTTATTTTAAATCAAGATAATATAGAAAAGAATTGCCGGGCGTGGTGGCTCACATTTGTAATCCCCGCTCTTAGGAGGCGGAGACAGGAGGATCGCGCAGGTTTGAAGCCAGCTGTGCTGGCTTAAGAGACCCTGTTTCCAATAAGAAAATATAAAATAGGTCTGGGAGTGTAGCCCGGAGGTAGAAGGGCTTCCAGGAACCCTAGTACCACCAAAAAAAAAAAAAAAAAAAAAAAAAAAAGAAAGAAAGAAAGAAAGAAAAAAGAAAATAGACAAAATAGCTTCCACACAGGGGAGGGGCTCATGAAAAGAAGTCGACTCTTGAGATTCTAGGAGGGGTAACTTTTATCTTTTTGGGGGGTTCCCCATCTGTTCTTTCTTTTTATTTTTTAGGGGTACTGGGGATGGAACCCAGAGGCATTCTACCTCTGAGCTATCCCCCTTGCCCTATTTTTTATTCTTTAAAAAGGGTGTCACGAGGTTGCAGAGGGCCTCACTAAGTAGCTGAGGCTGTCCGCGAACCGCGATCCTCCGGTCTCAGCCTCCCGAATGCTGGGACGACGAGCGTGCGCCGCCACGCCCGACTCCATTGGTTCTTTTCTAATTGGTCAGAACCGAGCAGTGGAGACCCAAAGTGGCCAGTTTCAAACTCTGATTTGAATCTCTGCCTTGAGGCTGGATAGGCTCGTGTGTGTGTGTGTGTGTGTGTGTGTGTGTGTGTGTGTGTGTGTGTGTGTGTTACTAGGAATAGAACCCAGCGGTCTTCTACTTCCAAGCTATATCCCCAGCCCTATTTTATTTTTTACTTGGAAAGAGTCTCACTAAGTTGCTGACGGTCTCATTACTCGCTGAAGCTGTCCTTGAACCCGTGACCCTCCTGTCTCAGTACTGGGATTGCAGGTGTCCCACGCCCAGCTGGGGGTGGGCTCTTCGACTTCCTTAGTACCATTTATCCACCTCCACATCCTTCCCCCTGGGTCACCCTTGGAATTTCTTTACACCAGTTGGCTCATGGGGGGGCGACATTTTGTGCTGAAGTTTTAATTGCCATGGTCTTTGCTGATCATAACTTATTAACCTTCCCTGTGAGCCGGGCGTGGTGGTGCACGCTTGTAATCCCCACGCTTGGGAGGCTGAGACAGGAGGATCGCAGAGGTTGGAAGCCAGCCTCAGCTACTGAGTGAGGCTCTCAGCAACTTAGTGAGACCCTATTTCCAAATAAAATAGAAAAATATAGGTCTGCCAGGCGTGGTGGCACACCCTTGTAATTCCTGTGCTTGGGAGGCAGAGACAGGAGGATCACGCAAGTTCGAAGCCAGCCTCGCTGGCTTAAGAGACCCTGTTTCCAAATAAAAATATAAAAAATAGGTATCTGGGAGTGTAGCCCGGAGGTAGAAGAGTTTCCAGGAACCCCAGTACCACCAAAATAATTTTTAAAAAATTTAAAAATCGGCTTGAAGCCGGGCGTGGTGGCGCGTGCTTGTAATCCCAGCATTCGGGAGGCTGAGACTGGCAGACGGCCTCAGCTACTTAGTGAGGCCCTCTGCAACTTAGTGAGACCCTGTTTCAAAATAAAAAATAAAAAACAGGGCAGGGGGTATAGCTCGGAGGTAGAATGCCCCTGGGTTCCATCCTCAGACCTCCTCAGACCGGCAAAAAAAAAAAAAAATAGGTCTGAGAGTATAGCCCGGAGGTAGAAAATCCTCTGGGTTCCACCCCCATTACCACAAAAACAAAACAAACAAAGAAACACTTTCTTGTTCCTGTTCCTTTTAGGAATGACCTCTTTTAACCATTGTTTCCTGAGTCCTCTTCTGCCCTAACTGCCTGGGGCTCCCAGCTCTGTCTGAGCACTGGGGAAAGCTCTGCAGATGCAGAGCCAGCTCCGGGCGCCCTGCAGGCTGCATGGCAGGGCGCACATTTGGGGCGGGTCTCGCAGGCGCTGGGGTGCAGGCTCCTGGTGGAGGAGGCCCGGGACAGGTCAAGGTTGTCCCCACACACTCACAGCTGTATTCCTCCTCTGTCAGGGTCCAGGGTGACGCAGGGCAGGATGCTGTCCAGTGACAGATGGGGAACCCAGGACCCTCTGCCGGGACAGTGGGCTCTATCCGGGTGAAGCTGGTCTCGGCCAGTGGTCGCAGGCTGTGCACACAACTGGGAACCAGGGTGGCTTCGTGTGTGCCCCGAGGCCAGCCGGTGGGTCCTCACCACAGACAGCAGAGCCAGGCGGGCAGCCGTGACTGAACACCTTAGGCCAGGTGAGCCCGGTGGGGTGAGGGTGAACCCGGAGCAAAGGGGCGGTACAAGCAGATCTCAAGAGAAGCTCAAAGTCTTGGGTTTACAAAAACAAATATCTTATTAATTAATTAATTTTGCAGTACTAGGGATGGAACCCAGGGGCATTCTAACTCCGAGCTACATCCACAGCCCTATTTTTTATTCTTTTTTTTATTTTTATTTTTTTGGTGGTACTGGGAATGGAACCCAGGGGCCTTTTACCTCCGGGCTATACTCCCAGACCTATTTTATATTTTTTACTTGGAAACAGGGTCTCTTGAGCCATCGGAAGCTGGCTTTGAATCTGCACGATCCTCCTGCCTCAGCCTCCCAAGCGCGGGGATTACAAGCGTGCGCCACCACGCCCGGCTTATTCTTTATTTCGAAACAGGGTCTCACTGAGTTGCAGAGGGCCTCCCTAAGTAGCTGAGGCTGTCCTCGAACCGCGATCCTCCTGTCTCAGCCTCCCGAATGCTGGGATAACAAGCGTGCGCCACCACGCCCGGCTTATTTATTTAAAAAAAATTTTAAATAATTGATTTGGCAAAATTTTGGGGAGATTTGAAATTACGCATTTCCTCTGGTGGCTCTGCGCATGGCTAGACACTGCTGTCTTCCTTTGCTTCTTTTAAAGTTTTCAGTGCGAAGTGAGAGGAGCCAGACTCAGAAAGTGAGGGTACGTGCGCTTCCTAGGCTATTGTTAGAGAGAATTTGAGAAACAGCAAGAAGAAAAGACTTCAGATAAATGAGGAGAGATGCAGTCAAAAAGAGGAATGAGACGTGGGGAGGGAGAGGAGCCGGGCTCAGGAAGCAGCCAGCCCACGCCGTCCTGCGTGAATCTGCGATGCAACACGGGGAGGGCAGGGCTGTCCCCACCACGCTGAGCTTCGCAGATAAGGTTTACTGTTGCATTGTGATTGAATATGGTACCAAGAGTCATACTAGTACCGTCATAGCACTACTTGGTCTGTGTTCTTCCGTAATATACTAAGTTTCTCTTCTTTCTCTTTTTCTTTATTTCCTTCTTTCTATTTATTTATTTATTTATTTACTTTTACAGGTTTGGGGATGGAACCCAGGGGTATTCTACCTCTGAGCTACACCCTCAGCCCTATTTTTTATTCCTTATTTTGAAACAGTGCCTGACTGAGTTGCAGAGGGCCTCACTAAGTCGCTGAGGCTGTCCTCGAACCACTCGCTGAGGCTGTCCTCGAACCGCGGACCGTGATCCTCCGCTTTTAGCCTCCCAAATGCTGGAATTACAAGCGTGCGCCACCACGCCCGGCTCTTTTCTTTAATTTTGATTTTTTTTATTTTTTGTAGCTCTGAAGGTTGATCCCAAGGGCATGCTACTACTGAGCTACACTCCTAGCACTTATTTATTTATCCATTTATTTATTTTATTATTTATTTAATTTTTTTTTTTTTTTTACAGACAAGGTCTTGCTAAGTTACTATGACTTCCAAACTGCAATCCTCCTGCCTCAGCTTCTCAAGTACTGGGATTACAGACCTGCTTCACTATACCCAGCTTAATTATTTTTACTTCCTTCCTTCCTTCCCTTCCCTTTCCTTTCCTTCCTTCCTTCCTTTCTCTCTTTCCTTCCTTCCTTCTTTCTTGCTTTTGGAAGCCCCATGCCAGCACATGGCAATGTTTCAGCCTATGGACTATGATTCCTCAGTCCCTATACCTAATTCCTACTGAGTCCTTCTGCACCTTTAGCAAATAAAATAGGTGGCAGATTCATCAAATACAATAGAAGATGCCCAGGTAACGTTGAATTTCAGACCCACAGTGAATCTTTTTAATGTAAAAACTGAATGTTTTTAGCTTAAATATGTCCCAAATATTGCCTGGGCAACATTTATGCAGAGAATTTTACCAATTCGTGATACCGAAGTTGGTGTCGATTGTGCGCATGTGTGTGTGCACGCACCTGTGTGTGTGTGTGCATGCGTGTGCATGTGTATGTATGTTTAAATCTTAAATTCAAACTTAACTGGGTTTTGGGTTAGGGTTAAAGCTGGCAAGTTCCCAATAGACCTTCTCGCCTCCCCACCCTGAGGAAGATGACCTGGTTTCCTCTCCAACTGCAGCTGATCCGAGGCTGCGAATTGTGCACCTTCAGGGATAAGCCCTGTGGCGGGGTTCACAGACCCAACGCCCCATCCCTAAGGCCTTGATGGGTGGAGGTTCATGAGAGGCAGCCGGCTCCGCCTGCTGGGCGCAGTGCCCATGTCACTCCACACTGGCCCCAGAGCCGCATGGACTTTCCATCCTGTGGGAGGGGAGGAGATGCCCCGCCGCTCACAAAGCCCGCGGCTCTGGTTACCTGGCTCTGGACCCCTTAGAGACTCCTGTGCAGCCTCCCTGGGATCCGGCCTCCTGGTTTGCGGATGAGACGATAATAATGTGTCGTGCTAACTTGGATGCATTCCTTGGGACCGTCCAATCTCCGAACAGGAGCTTTTCTTCCTCTTCCTAACCCGTACGGCTGGCTCTGTTTGCAAAGAACCTTTTGTGGATGGCCGGGTGACCGGGAGTATTCTGTGTCTCGCTCTTTCTTCTAAGTATCCTCCAGAGAGGCCTCTGATATTGTGCTGGTGAACAACGGCCCCGCTGTCAGGCAGAGATGAGGGGCCGGGGCAGAGTGATTCCTGGGACTCGAATGGCTTCCTCTGCTACCCTAAGCGTGGACACTCACTCACCTGCCTTTCCCATTTCCCCCCAGGAGAAACCTGAGCGCCCCTTCCCATTCAGAAAAGTGATGGAGACTTAGCAAGCCCCCTTTTCTGCGGTACTGGGATGGAACCCAGGGGCATTCTACCTCAAGCAACACCCCCAGCACTATTTTTTTTTTTATTAGAAACAGCATCTCACTGAGTTGCAAAGGGCCTCACTAAGTAGCTGAGGCTGTCCATGAACCAAGATCCTCCTGTCTCAGCCTCCCGAATGCTGGGATGACAAGCGTGCGCCACCACGCCCGGCTAGCAAGCCCCTTTGACATCGGGCGCCCATCTGCCTCTGTGCGGGTCCTACCCCCTGATCTTACGAGTCGGCTACGGTCTGGTTTCTTCCACCAGCTGCTCAGATGGCCCCCACCGGGTCTCACCGATGGCGGCCTCATTCTGATGGAGCACAGATGAGAAGAGGGAAGTGCTTGGAGTCAGACAGTATTCACCATTGCCCTGGAAAGCTGTGTGGCTCAAACCTTTCTGAGGCCCAATTTTATTTATTTACTTATTTTTTGGTGGTAATGGGGGTGGAACCCAGGGGCTTTCTACCTCCGGGCTATACTCCCAGACCTATTTTATATTTTATTTAGAAACAGGGTCTCACTAAGTTGCTGAGAGCCTCACTAAGTAGCTGAGGCTGGCTTCGAACCCGCGTGATCCTCCTGTCTCCGCCTCCCAAGTGCGGGGATTACAAGCGTGCGCCACCACGCCCGGCTCCAATTTCTTTATTGGTATCCCAGGGAGGACCATTGTAAGCTCACAGCATTTCAGGAGAACTTCAATAATGCGTGTGACTCAGTTTCAGGGGCACTTAAGTCAGAATGCCTAAGTGATGGCATGCTTAAAAACTGTATACTCTGGCCGGGCGTGGTGGCGCGCGCTTGTGATCCCCGCGCTTGGGAGGCGGAGACAGGAGGATCGCGCAGGTTCGAAGCCAGCCGCGCGTGCTGGCTTAGGAGACCCTGTTTTCAAATAAAAATGTAAAAATAGGTCTGGGAGTGTAGCCCGGAGGTAGAAGGGCTCCCAGGAACCCCAGTACCACCACCACCAAAAAATAGTATACTCCATGGTGGTCGAAAGAGGGAAACGTTTACTTGTGGAATATTTCCTGTCTTCTCACCCAGTCGGCACGGCGATTGGCTCCTATTTTATATAAGAAGAATATTTACCGAGCACATATTACAGGCTCCGTACTAGCGAGCGAGGATGCTTCAGCAAAACGGACAGAGACCTTCTCCCCGCCGGGACTCTATATTCAGCTGGAGGCGACAGTTATTGATGAAGTCAGGGAACACTTAAACCACAAGGACAAATGTCTTGAGAGTTAGGACCAGCTGTAGAGGAAACGTGGCTGGCACCCGGCTCCTGGTCCCGCTCACATCCCAGGTCACAGAGCTCCCAGGAGAGGCCCCTTGTGGGTAGCTGAAGGTCTGAGCTCCCAGAAGCACACCCCAAGACAAGGAAAGGCAGGGCCAGTGTTTGGAGGTTCCGCATAGACAACGGATGCTCCCCCTGTCCAGAAACTCTGGGAAACAGCTTGGAACAGGCATCTCCGACTCTGCGACCAGGGAACTAGGCAGCCGGACATGTTTACCCCAGGTCCAACCTGTCCCTGGCCGACGGCCATCCAGGAGGCCGTGACATCCTAGTGATGGAGATTGAGCCTGTAGTGATGGTTAATAAGGGCAGTATTTATTCGTGACTAATAAGAACAGGTTTTCATACTTGGGCAAAACAATAAAACCCTTTTCTCTGTCTCTGAGTTGTCAACCAAGAGCCGCAGCCAAGGTTGACCTGCGTCAGCTAAAAGTTGGCTGTTAGCCCAGCCGGACTTGGAATGTTAAAACGCAGACACCTACGCTTAGAAAAACAATTATACAGACCGGCACAACGGTTTAGACTAAAGCTAAGAGATAAAAAGTAAGCTATATTAACCTGATGCTAATTCTAATAACACAGAACAGTGACAGTGTCTTTCTTTGCTTTATTATAAAATGTTTCCAACATAATAAGTAACTACTAGTAGCAGACAGAGATAGGGAAAAGCTGAGAGCTCACCAAGGACACAGGTGGACAGTACGTGCTTTAAACTTTAAAAATAAAAACGAAACCCCAAACAAAGCAGGCTTCTACCCCGAAGCCCCTGACCTTGCTAACCAACTAACACATTTTGATCCGTGATGTCAGACCTGTCTGTCCCTGTGAGGTTGAGCAAAGAAAGCTACAGAAAAGGCTCACACAGCAGAGGTAACTGGGGGGCTGGACCTGCTTTTGGGGAGAAAAGAGGACTATTGGTTAAGCAGGATGAGAGGAAGGAGATAATGAATTCTTATAAAAATGTGTGCACTCAGAGACCTCAGTGTCTGACTTTTAAGGCATTCCCCTGCGTCCCTCTGATGTAGCGCGTGGACTGCTCTGTCCCTGACCTTTTTCTATCTTTGTAATAATAAAACCTTGCTTAAGCTTGCAGCAGTGCTGTTTTTATTCTAAACTAGCCAAGAACAAAAGGCCACGGCGATATCTCCAACTGTTACACTAGCACTGGTGGCGGGTCATGGGCAAGGGCGGCCAGGGCGCCAGTGTCCGAGAGAAACCATCCAGCCAAAGGATGGAGGAACGGGTGCTGGAGGTCAGTTGCTGGGTGGTGGTCACTGGGTAATGGGTCCCTGGGTGATGGGTCCTGGGTGATGAGTCCTGGGTGATGAGCCCTGGGTGATAGATTACTGGTGATAGACTGCTGGGTAATGGACCCTGGGTGGTGAGTCTTGGAGATAGGTCATTGGGCGATAGATCGCTGGCTGGTGCATTACTGGGTGATGAGGTCACTGGGTGATGTGTCCTGAGTGATAGGTTGCTGATAAATTCTGGTTGGTGGGTCACTGGGTGATGGGGGCTGGGTGATGGGTACTGGGTAATGAGTCACTGGGTGATAGATCCTGAGTGATAGGTCACTGGGTGATGTGTCCTGGGTGATAGGTTGCTGTATGATGAATTCTGGTTGGTGGGTCACTGGGTAATGGGGGCTAGGTGATGGGTACTGGGTACTGGGTACTGGGTAACGAGTCACTGGGTGATGGATCCTGGGTGATAGGTTGCTGGATGATGAATTCTGGTTGGTGGGTCACTGGGTAATGGGGGCTAGGTGATGGGTACTGGGTACTGGGTACTGGGTAACGAGTCACTGGGTGATGGATCCTGGGTGATAGGTTGCTGGATGATGAATTCTGGTTGGTGGGTCACTGGGTAATGGGGGCTAGGTGATGGGTACTGGGTACTGGGTAACGAGTCACTGGGTGATGGATCCTGGGTGATAGGTTGCTGGATGATGAATTCTGGTTGGTGGGTCACTGGGTAATGGGGGCTAGGTGATGGGTACTGGGTACTGGGTAACGAGTCACTGGGTGATGGATCCTGGGTGATGGGTCCTGAGTGGTGAGTCCTGAGTTGATGGGCCGCTGGTTACGCATGAACCGAGTCTATTAGGCAGTGAAGCCAGTTCAGAGCCGGCAAAGTCCAGCGGGAGCCCGAGCCGCGGGCCGCAGGATGGCCGCCTGCCGCTTCTGCAACACCGTTTAATTACAGCTCCCAGGCTGGAGTTTTGAACGCCTCAGACTAGCTGCTTAAGACGTGGGCTGCGCCTCGGTTTCCCTCTGGGCACAGGGGACGCTTCCAATCCTCAGCTTCCTTTCATCCAGCCCTGGCTTTTCCAGCTCTTTAGCCTGTTTTTTTTTTTTTTTTTTTTTTTTCCTTCCAGATAATTATTTACTCAGAAGCAGAATAATTAGCGGGCCGCCAGAGGCGGCTCTGTCCCCGTCCCTGCCCCCGCCTGCCGCCTCTCTTCTGAAGTGGCAGCGCTTGGATGGGGGACATCAAAGTGTCCGGCGGAGGCAGCGTTCCACGGAGAGGGATTTCTTTTGTCTGTCAGGAGAGCAAAGCCAGACAGTCTGGTCCTGTTTGTATCTGTCCGCTGACGCGGCCATCTCTGGGCCCGAGGACCGCCCTGTGCCCTGGAGCTGTTGGTTAGAGGACCGGGCTGCTGCTGTGGGTACCAGCTCTCCCTCGGGGGCTCCGTCTCTTTCTCTGGACCCTCTTGCCTCTTGGCCTCTTGCTTTTGAAGGATATATCTTGCCCTTTCAGAAAATAATCACGCTGAAAGAGAATGATCAGGAAACAGATGCCTGTGCGTTTGCGGCCGGCAGGTGAGGAGTTGGAGCTGAGATTCGGGGTAAGAAGACAGGGGCGGAAGGTCCTGGTGACTCAGAGCGCGATGCTCTTCCTAAAACCTGTTCATTGTTGCCACGCGTGATGGGCTTTGACGTGGCTGCTCTCCCGAGTCTCCCAGAGGAGTCTGACTCCTGGATTTCCGTGTGACATTTTTCCCCCTGGACTGGGGATTGAACTCATGGTTGACCTTCTGAGCTACACTCGTAGACTCTTTTATTTTTTAAATTTTGAAACAGGGCCTCACTGAGTTGCCGAGGCTGGCTTCCAACCTGCGATCCTCCTGTCTTAGCCTCCCGAGGACCGGGATTACAAGCGTGCGCCACCACAACCGGCTGGGCAGAAAACGCTGGGCAGGCCAAACGCACCAGCAAGAGGAGGGCTGGATCTGGCCGGGAGCCATGGATTCTCGCTACCTCATCTGCACCAATCCCATCCTAGTTGAGGGAAACTGAGGCTCAGGTGGCGTAATTTCACTAAGATCACGTGTAAGGGATGGATTTAGGCAGGAAGAGGGCGCCGTGGCTAGTCTCAGCGCTTAGCTATCAGCACTGCGTCCAGCACTTCATAGGTACCCAAATAGTTGTCAGTCGAGTAGTACCGATGTTTATATTGATTACCGATTATGTCTCTGTTATGTTAGGCGTTAGAAATCTCTGATATACCCATCAGAACTCTTTAGATTGCCGATGACAGAAGCCCGATTTTAAGGAGCTTACCTAAAGAAACAAAGTTGTACTGGCTGCCGTGTATAGGCGCATGAGCTTCAGGCACGGGTGTATCTAGGTGCTCACACCCATAGTCCGTCTGCCTTGCTGTCCTACGTTCTGTTATTTTCACTTCTGTTTTGTTGAAGCGAATGGTTGACTCCTTCCTAGGGAGGTACGTGATCTCAGCACTGACCCCAGATGGCTCTAGGTTTGCTCCGTGGTGGCAGAAAACCAAGGTAGGAAAAATGGCTCCCTTGTCCCAAGAGTTCTGAAAAAGTCTCAGGTCAGACTCACTGAGCCAACTGAAGCCAGTGTTGAGGTGTGCACCGATCCCTCCGCCAGGTGGGCGAGCTGCATCCGACTTCCATGGGCTGAGACACCATTCTCCTGGAGTTTACGGTACAGAAATAATAATCACTTAACTGACAGCTGCTGGCCATATAAGGGACCATTAGCGCACCTGAATAAAATTGGCCAGGTTTGCTAAGGATTTGCTCTGGGGTTATCTTTGGAGGATTTTACCCACCCACCCACCCACCCACCCACTCCCTCACTACGTTTTGATTTGTTAAAATGCCACAAAAGGCCTTAAATACTGAAATCAAGAAATCTCTAATGGGGAAGAAGAGGAAAGAGGCTAAATTAATAGCGTTCTGTTCTCTGGACCCTTTACTTCTCAAGCTACAATTTAAAGTCAAGGTTTCCAGCCGGGCGTGGTGGCGCACACTTGTAATCCCCGCGCTTGGGAGGCTGAGACAGGAGTATCGCGCAGGTTCGAAGCCAGCCTCGGCTATTTAGTGAGGCTCTCAGCAACTTAGTGAGACCCTGTTTCCAAATAAAATATAAAAAAAGATCTGGGAGTATAGCTCGGAGGTAGAAAGCCTCTGGGTTCCACCCCTAGTGCCACCAAAAAAAATAATAAAAAATAAAAAAATAAAGTCAAGGTTTCCACATCTGGAAAGTCTGTTAGTGAGAGGAAATACAGATGTTCCAGGATAGGAGTTGAGGACAAACATTAGACCCTGGGGATGAGGATCTTGGGGTGCCTGAAAAAATGGGGAGTGGAGGTGACCAAGGACAGGAACCAGCCAACCAGCCCCGCCTGGTGCTGCAGAGAGAGAGAGAGAGAGAGAGAGAGAGAGAGAGAGAGAGAGAAAAGAAGAAGAAGAAGAAGAAGAAGAAGAAGAAGAAGAAGAAGAAGAAGAGAGGAGAGGAGAGAGGGAGGGAGAGGGAGGGAGAGGGAGAGAGGGAGAGAGAGAGAGAGAGAGAGAGAGAGAGCGCATCTCCCACTGTCCTTGATGCCTCCTCTGGCAGTGAGCTCGGGTACCTGGGTCCCCTTGTACGCTCAGCCACCCGAATGAACTCCGCAAACTGGGGCTGACCCTCTTGGCCCGCACCACCAAGGTCGCTGGCGGGGGGAGCTCCGAGCCCGTCGGGCAGCATTCCCTGTCTCTCTTCACGCATCGTGGTCTCCCCGTTCCTGCCTCTTGTTTACACCTGTATTCTTGGCACTCCTGCCAATTCCACACGAGTAACTTTCAAATTAAAACGGCCGCTCAGCTGGAAGGCCTCGGAGTCTTCTGTTATTAATCTGAATATCATTCGGGTCGACATATGTTGTGTTCTGGTTGCGCTGAGTAAATCATTCCGGGGCTGGAGTCTGTGGTCTTGGGTGTTGGGAGAGCATTGCAGCTGAGCAGGCAGAAATTTGGGGCCAACTCAAAATTGTGGCATAAGCCAGGGCTGGGAGGGGTGTGCCCGGGGCCGGGGGTTCATGCCCCTGAGCTCCTACCCAGAGGATTGGCACGAGGCCAGGGTCTGGGATGCTGAGACCATGACTCGGCTCTGGAAAGATAAACGGTGAGTGGAGGCCTGGCTTCACCTGTGAACACGTTAGGCCCTTAAAACTCCAGCATTTTTCTCTTTGGGGGACCCAGGATAGGTGCCTTACCAGCTACAGGATCTGCCCCGGCATGGTTGCAGTGCCAGGATTCAGGGCCAGTGTGGGGCTTCTCATCTGTGGAATATGCCAGGGGCCAGAGGAGGCTGCCATACCCCCCCCCCCCATTTATTAGCCAGGCATTTTGCACTTGTAAAAAGCAGAAAGGAAACTCCGATTCACTTGAGCAAAACTGAACAGGAATGGGAGAGTTCTTAGCTCATGCGAGTAAGAAGCCAAAGGAATAGGACCAAATTTTCAGACTCGGAGGGGTTCAGGGGCTCAGGAACTCGAGTTAAGGCTCCTCTCTGTCCTCTCAGTTCTGCTCTCTCTCTTGGCTTGGGTTTTGTTCTGTCAACTTAGAGCCCTTTTTTGGTGGTACTGGGGTTCCTGGGAACCCTTCTACCTCTGGGATACACTCCCAGACCTATTTTATACTTTTTTAAAAAATTTGGAAGCAGGGTCTCTCAAGCCAGCAAGGCTGGCTTCAAGCCTGCGCGATCCTCCTGTCTTCGCCTCCCAAGCACGGGGATGACAAGCGTGCGCCACCACGGCCGGCAACTTAGAGCCCTTTGACTCTCTGGACCACATGTAACTGAGCCTCTCAGCATCTCCAGAGGAAGAAAGAACACATCTTTCCCGAAATCCTTGCTAGAAAAGTCTCAGCTAGGTCTCTGGTCCAGTTTAGATACGACCCCATTCCTCAGCCAATCACTGTGGACAGGACTGGGATGTCTCTCTGATCTTGTTGCCAGAGATGGGGACCAGGGGCAAGTCTCACCTGCACCGAATGGGAAAGGACTCAGATTAGCACCTCACACCAGAAGGAGAGGGGTGAGGGAAGATAGAAGGTGTAAAGGCAAACATGTATCACATGATTATATACCTCATGAATCTGAAGTCTCACCCAACATAGTCCAAGCTCCATTGGCTCATGGGGGTCCTGACTTCCTCATGGATTATTGATTTGAATAAACTAGTGGGTAGTGATGGTAGGCAGGTAGGGCACGGCTGGAGGAAGGAGGTCGCTGGGATGTGGCCTTGGGGATGCCACGTGTCCCCAGCTACGTCCTGTCTCTCTCGCGCTCTCTGCTCCCCAGGAGGTTGCCGTGAGCTGAGCAGCTCCCCTCTGCCACGTCCTGCCGCCATGATGTTTCTGTCTTGGAGCCTACCAACCAGGGACTACACCTCTGCAACCCTGAGCCAGATAAATATTTCCTCTCCTGAATTGTTGTTGTCTGGCGTTTTGTTCACGAAGCTAACTAGCACAGGATCCAACCAGGAAAACAGAGACAATGCTATGGATTTTTTTTTCAGTATTGGGGATGGAACCCAGGGACATTTTACCTCCGAGATACACCCCCAGCCCTATTTTTTATTTTTTATTTTGAAACAGGGTCTCACTGAGTTGCAAAGAGCCTCACTAAATAGCTAAGGCTGTCTGCGAGCCGTGATCCTCCTGTCTCAGCCTCCCAAATGCTGGGATGACAAGTGTGCGCCACCACACCGGGCTCAACTCTATGGATTTAAGATGGAGACTTTGGTACTGGAGAGCTGGTTATACAGGGGCCGAGAAGCTGAACAGCGACAGGGCGCTGTCACCGGGAATCAGATAGCAGGAGGCGCCCACGCTTGGCTGGAGGTTTAGCTGGGGAGACAGTGTTAGCAGAGTTCAGGTGCTGGGGTCACTCAGCAGAAGGTGGCCAGCGAAATATCAGCTGAGCCAGAGGGGACACTGTTGCTACCGGAGATGCAGGCTGAAGCGGAGTGTGTAGGTGTGTGTGTGCATGTGTGTAACTCTTCTCTTTGCTCCCCAGTCTCCTGTTCATTCCTGTTATGCTGGACCCAGACAGAAGCCAGTTGACCCAGGGGCTTTACATGCACCTGCAAAACAGAACAGGAAAAAAATAAAAGCTCAAACACCTGCGGGGCCAGCACAGAGCCCAGCTCCAAGATGCAAGATTAGGTGGTTCCCCTGATGTGCTCTCAAATCAGGGATGGGCAAACCTTTTCCCATAAAGGGCCAGAGAGGTAACACTTGAGGCTCTGTGGGCCATTTGGTCTCTGTTGCAAACACTCCACCCTGCTGTGGTGGCATAAGCAGCCCTGGACCACAGACAAACAGATCTCTTTGTTCTAATTGCCATCTTGTAGAAGCCAACAGTGGGCTGAGGCTGGAGCACAGGCCACAGTTTCTGAGCCCTGCAAAGCCTAGGGCCATCATAAAGGACCCTGGAGGTGTCTGAGAGATGGACATCACCCTCGCACCTGGACCTCAGGAGACAAATGTTTCGCTTTTCTTTCCAGAATAGAAACCTGGGCTGCTCAGGTCACCGGCTAATAAGAGAATCATTTGAATGTACGTTTACACTTAAAATGGTCTCCCCCAGGACGCTGACTTACAGCACCTGTCCATCTGTCACAACATCCGGCCCCACTGCCGCCACACACACGTCTTTAAGATGCACCAACATGTTGCAGCCTCGGCGCACACCCCCCCGCCCGCCCCCCCCCCCCCCCAGGACAGCATATAATTTCTTTTTCTAAGAGCACCCGGCACGGGGGAGAGTGTGAGCCGCAGGGGGTTGATTCTGAATTGAACATAATGAGCCAGCAGTCAAGGGCTCACTCCTCATTGGCTTAAAGAGGCCCATTCTGTCTGTGGAATTGTGGGAGACGTTCTGCAAAACACCCTCCGGGGGCTCGGGGATGGAGCGAGAGAGGTGTTGGTGGCGTGTTCAACCTGGAATTGGTCCAGAGCAGTGCGGGCAACTGCTTAAACCAGGGAGAAGCTGCCTCAACCCCAAGTCAATACCCGTCTCAGTTGCCCTTGCCTCCCAAAGGGCTTGTTTTGAAACTTTAACACCCTTTCTTTAGGTGCTGGGGGGATTGGATTCAGGGATGTTCAACTCCAGTCTACACTCCCAGCCCTATTTATTTTGAAACAGGGCCTCACTAAGTTGCTGATGCTGGACATGAGCCTGCCACCCTCCTGTCTCAGCCTCCTAGGTACTGGGATTGCAAACCCGTGCCACCATGTCAGCAACAGCTCTCATTCTTTGGAATTGCAAAAGGAAACACAGCGTCTTGTTTGGTCCTTAGCAGCAGCACTTTCTGCCCATTACGCCCGCCATCTACATCTCCCTAGCTCCACAGTTTGGGTCTCTACCCCATTTTTTTCTTTTTTTGCTCCCCTTGCAAATGTCCCCAATACCCATCTTCCTGTTACCAGCAAAGAAAGTTCCGCTCGGCTCCACTAAAATTTGGGAGACAAAGGTCGGTGAAGAGAATCGCTTTTTTCAAAGCCGGCCTTAAGGAAGACTGAGGAGACCTCTTCTGTCTCAAATCTCCATTTTCAGGGGGATCCAGGGCATTACCAGCTTTTGGAAAAGAAGAGGAGGCACCTCTTTTATTTTGGGGGACAAAAGGCAGAAAATACGCATGCACAGATTTGGCTAGGCGCATAGAGAACAGGTGGGTTATAATTTCAGGTTCCTCCTGCCCAGAGGAGAGGGCAGCCCCTCAGTTACCTTCCCCAGTGAGAGGAAACTACAGATGTAGAGAAACAGTTATCAGGAAGCTGCTTTTAATTTTCTTTTTGATCAATTGATTGATTGTACTTTGGACCTGGAGACTGAGCCCAGGGGCAGTCGACCTCCAAAATGTGCCTCCAGGTCTACTTTATTTTTCATTTTGAAACAGGGTTTTGGTTAGGTGCTGAGGCTGGCCCGGAACCTGCGATCACCTTGTCTTCGCCTCCCAAATACTGAGATTACAGACATGGGCCATCCCACCCAGCTAGTTGCTTCTAATTTTTTTTTTTTTTTTTTGGTGGCACTGGGGTTCCTGGAAGCCCTTCTACCTCCGAGCCACACTCCCAGACCTATTTTTTACATTTTTGAAACAGGGTCTCTTAAACCAGCATGGCTGGCTTCGAACCTGCGCGATCCTCCTGTCTCTGCCTCCCAAGCGCGGGGATTACAAGCGTGCGCCACCACGCCTGGCCTTAGTTGCTTCTAATTTTAAAGCTGTTATTGCTGTTGTCGATGATGTTGTTTTAAATCCCGGTCACCATAGCCCCGGAGGAGGGGCAATGTCCATCAATATGACACCTGCTTGCTTGGCTTGAAGAATCTGAACTGAATTGGTTGGCCAGGAAGCACCTAGCAGTCCTAGGAGCCAGGAAATGTCTTGTCCTAAAGGTTTTGTGAGGTCAATATTATATTACCCTCCTCTCCCAATTCTAGACCTCGCCCCTTTTCCATATAAAGAATCAGCAAAGAGGTAACCTGTGCTGAGGTACTGAAGACACATAACAATTAATCATCCTTTCCCGCTCCATCAGCACCGGCGTGGTCCCTGAGGCCCAGAGCATGTCACCTCCTCTCATCTGTCAGTCTTGGTTTTCTTTCTTGGCAGACTGTATTTGCCTCCTCCAGAGCTCCATGCTACCCACAGGTTATTACCTCTCTCCACCGCCCTCCCCAGCGGCCACCCTTTCCCGCCCACATCCAGCCCCGTCCTGGTGGTCCCCACACGACTCCCAGCAGGTTTATCCTGAATCGCCAATACTCACACATGCCATTTCCTATTTCTCTCCCCAGATCGCCAGCATTAGAAGCTGGTCTCCCCTAGAACGGATTTGGTTTCCCTTATCCAAAATGTTTGGGACTAAAACTATTAATAAATTTCAGAGCTTTCTAGATAGGAGGATATTTGCATAGACTTGGATAGATGACCGTCCCTAATCTGAAAATCTCAGACTGGAAATATTCCAATTTCTGAGGCTGTTCATGTCACTGTGGTGCTCAAAGTGTTTTGTGTTTTAGAACACTAGGGGATTTTAGAGTGGGGCGGCTCGGGCTGTATTTCACAAGAAGTTACTTTGCACTGAGATAATTTCCTGAAAGTGGTGCAGTTTCTGGAAGCAGATATTTGCGTCGTACCTGCTTTGTGTCATCCTGAACGCCTTCAGACTTCGACATCATTGCACATGGTGCCGGTCGTAAAGAGGCTGTATCTCTCTTGAGAATCCAGTTGATTGGAAATGTCTGCCTGGAGCCACATCCAAGCATTACAGGAAAGAGCTCTATGGTTGATTAGTAATGCCTGCCCTGGATGTAGGTCAGGAGAGTGAGGGAATGTTTGCAATTTATCTGCTCTTCCTAGAGTAACTGTGCAACTACTACTTGCCGAAGCTGAGCGAGAGAAAACAAGGGCATTTAGGATTTAAAATCAGCAGTGCTGCTAATTAGCTGGGTCTATACTGAGCAGATTTCTAACCCTCTGTGGGTCCTTATTGTCTGAATTATTAAGGGAATAAAAGTTTGAGAAAAAAAAATTTAACCTAGAGCCTCCGCCTTTCAAGAACAATTGTGAAGTGATTGCCTAAGTGAGCGTCAATATTTCTAAAACAATAACAACAACAACAACAACAACAACAACAACAACAACAGAAAAAGGCTGTCGCACCCGGTGGCTAAGAGCGACTCCATGGTCAGATTACCCTGAGTTTGGCGCTGGAGGAGAAAGTTACAGAACTCCTCTTCTCCTCCGTTTCATAAACTACCAGATGAGATGCCTCACCATGGCAGTCTAGTAAGAAGTAAGATAAGTTTTGAAAATCTCTGAGCCAAGCTCCAATAGGCATCCAATAAATCACATTCTTATTGATATTGTTATTTTATTTTTACTTCTTTTTTGGTACTAGAGATTGAACCCAGGGAAATTCTACCTCCAAGCTACATCCTCCGGCCCGCTTTAACTTTATGTCTTGACACGGGGTCTCTCTAGCCTGCTCAGTGTCTGCTAAGTTGCCGAGGCTGATCTCGAACCTGCATTCCTCCTGTCTCAGCCTCCCAAGTTCTTGGGATTACAGGTGTGTGATACCATGCCAAGCTGATATTATTTTTTTAATTTTATTATTTTATGTGGTGCTGGGGGTGGAACCCAGGGGCTTTTCTGCCTCCAGGCTATATTCCCAAACCTACTTTATACTTTATTTGTAAACAGGGTCTCACTAAGTAGCTGAGAGCCTCACTAAGTAGTTGAGGCTGGCTTCGAACCTGTGCGATCCTCCTGTCTCAACCTCCCAAGCGCTGGGATTATAAGCGTGCGCCACCACGCCCGGCTTATTATTATTATTAGAGACAAGACAGGTCCCTTATCTTTCAGAGGCACCGTATCAGTGGAGTGATCATTAAATACCCAGATCCATAGTTACTTTGCGAGAAAGCACGTCATTCCACAGATGATCAGAGCGGTGGGGTTTCGGGCTGAATCCTTTAGAAGGTGAGACGGGGTGCGGTTGAGAAGGAAATATATCAAAGAAGCTTCTGATGTAGAAAAGGCCGGGGTCCCCGGGGATGGCTGTCCACTCAAGCTATTTTTATCCCCATGCCCGCACTCCTCCAAATGCCGGGAAGCGTCTCCACCGGGCTCGGCGGCTCTGTGGGTGGGAGCCGCAAGCACCCTGAACTATTCTGCGACTCCTGTACAGTTCGTGTCCCCCATCGGGTCAATTACCGACTTAAAATGTTGTTAGCAAAAGGAAAGTGGAGCGGTGAGCACTCGGACCCGATGGTTTCTATGTATCCTGTTTGAAAAGCCATCCTTCCCCACTCCTTTGTGAGTTCCTGTCACCCAGAGGCCTCCAGATCCCAGATTCTTCCCCGGGAACTGTCCATCTTCCTTTCCCACGGGCATCCGTCACCCTTGCTTGTGCCGTGGGGATCTGCCTGCCGCAGCAGGATTGCAGGGAGCTGGGAACCCACAGCAGCTCAGGCCAGCGTTCCAGTGGCTCGATCGAGATGGCGTCACATCGTGTCTTGCTGGGTGTTCCTTCAGTGCAGAAGTTGGGAATGGTCCTATCGACCCACAGAACTGCTGTGGCAAGAAGCCCACAGGGCTAGGAGCAAGATACAGAGGCTCAGATCTCTGGATTTTTTTTTTTTATAGTACTGGGGATTGAACCCAGAAGCATTCTACCTCTGAGTTGCACTCCCAGCCCTATTTTATTTTATTTTTTTTATTTTGAAACAGAGTCGTGCTAAGTTGCTGAGGACCTCACTAAATTGCTGAGGCTGCCCTTGAACCTGTGATCCTCCCGTGTCAGCCTCCCAAAAACTAGGAGCACAGGTATAGTCCACCACACCTGACTCTAAGGTATGTTTATGACCTTGAGCCAGAACCTTTTTGACTTCTGGCTTCTCCTTCTTGAAGGCTGGAAATGTTGGGTAAAATCTGCACCAAAGCTGGGCATGGTGACACATGCTTATAATCCTGGTTACTTGGGAGGCTGAGACAGGAGGATCACAAATTTGCAGCCAGCCTTAGCTACCTAGCGAGGCCCTCTGCAACTTAGTGGGACCCTTGTTTCAAAATAAAGAATTAAAAAAATAGGGCTGGAAGTGTAGCTTGTAGGTAGCATGTCCCTGGGTTCAATCCCCAGTTTTGAAAAAAAAAAACAAAAAAGCCAAGCGTGGTGGCGCACGCTTGTAATCCCAGCATTCGGGAGGCTGAGACAAGAGGACTGTGGTTCGCGGACAGCTTCAGCTACTTAGTGAGGCCCTCTGCAACTTAGTGAGACCCTGTTTCAAAATAAAGAATAAAACTAGGGCTGGGACTATAGCTCAGAGGCAGAATGCCCCTGGGTTCCATCCCCAGCATCGCAAAATAATAATTAATAACAATAATAATAATAATAATAATAATAATAATTAATAATAAAACATCTGTGCCGACATTCCACTTGCACCTGGGATCCTTGAAACTGTGATTCTGTGAGCCCAAGCTGGCTGGGAAACTGAGTCGCTTGTCGGTTCCTAGTTTGGCTGTATATGGACCCCTGGTCTCAGGACCCCACCATCCGCAGCCAGGGCGCTCACAGACTGGGACACATCTCGGGTCAGTCCACTCCCATGAAACACAGGACACAACGCCAAGCACCTGGAACAGTGCTTACTCACCTAGTCTGTGTGTGTGTGTGTGTGTGTGTGTGTGTGTGTGTGTGTGTTACCAGGGATGGAACCCAGGTATGTTCTACCTCTGAATGACACCCCAAAGCCATGTTTTTAAAATATTTTCCTTTGGAAACAGGGTCTCACTGAATTGCTAAAGGCCTCAATAAATTGCTGAGGTTGGCCTTAAACCCGTGATCCTCCTGCCTCAGTCTCCCCCCAATTTTTTTTTAAGTTCTACGATATTATATCACAAGAAACACACACACACACACACACACACACACACACACACACACACACACACACACACACTGTAGCACCCCAGTCTGCTCTCAGTCAGGTTCTGATGAATGCTTTCGCTCTGTTTTTCCTACGCGAGCAGGACAGACTCCTCTGGGGCGTGCGACTCCTCCCCCGGCAGCGCCTTTCCTGCTTTTGCAGACGGGCTGGACACTCACGCCCTTGTCTCCGCAGGCGCCTGCTATTTATGAACCCAGCTGCTTACTCTCCCCGGGCTGGCTCTCCTGATTTTGTTTTTCTCTCCTCTCTCTTGAAATCGCTTTCTGTAAAGTATCCAGCACATCTCGAGTGGACCCCTGTGGGGGTGAGAGATCGGGGTCAATTTCAGCCTTCTACGCGTGGATATACCCAGTCTCCCCAGCACCATTTGTGGAAAAGGATGTCCGTTCCCCAAGGGTATGAGAAATAAAATGGGATGAACAAGGAGAGAGACCAGCTGGACAGGGGGAGGGAGGCAGGGAGGCAGTGTGGAGGCCGATGACGGAGACCCTCCACATAATGTGGTGAGCATAGGTAAAGACGTCACGGCCAGTCTCAGTGCCACACGCACGGAGCGGGGCGGGACGCGGCGGGAAACACGCCAGGGGCCAGGCACATCTCCTTGTACCATCCTAACCTCACTCGGTTGCATAATTACAATATGCTGACTCCTGCATATTTAGGAGCCAGGCATGGCGGGAAATGCTTGTAATGCCAGGACTGGGAGGCTGAGACAGGAGGATTACAGGTTGGAGGCCAGCCTTAGCAGGTAGGGAGACTTCCAGCAACCTATCGAAACCCTGTTTCAGTCAGGCATGGTGGCGCACGCTTGTGATCCCAGCGTTCAGGAGGCTGAGACAGGAGGATCATGGTTGGAGACCAGCCTCAGCCACTACTTAGTGAGGCCCTTTGCAACTTAGTGAGACCCTGTTTCAAAATAAAGAATAAATATGAGGCTGGGAGGGGGTAGCTCAGAGGTATTTCAAATAAAAAAAACAACAACAACAATAAACTGGGTGTGGTGGTGGACGCTTGTAATCCCAGTATTTAGGAGGCTGAGACAGGAGGATCGCAGTTCATGGACAGCCTCAGCTACTTAGTGAGGCCCTTTGCAATTCAGTGAGATCTGGTTTCAAAGTATAAAATAAAAAATAGGGTTGGGGGTGCAGCTCGGAGGTCAAATGCCCCTGGGTTCCATCTCCAGTACTGAAAATAACAATAATAATGATAATAATAATAAAAGAGGCTGGGGTGTAGCTTGGAGATGGAACGCCCCCGAGGTCAACCTCTAATTACCCACCCCCACACACACACACACACACACACACACACACACACACACACACTGTATTTTTAAAAATATCATATAAGGCATAGATTCACAGATTTCCAGCGGGGAATGTAGACAACCTAGGTTTTTTTCTGATTAGGAGAAAGCAAACTCCTGTCCCGCCTCCTGTCTTGCGTCTTACCCCACAGAAGCACCCAAGAGTTGATCAATGAGCCCATTTTATGTGTGTGTCTGGAGACATCACAGCGGGTCTCATTAATTTGTACAATTAATATGCATTGAAAAGTATAATAAGAAAAAGTCTAAAAAACAAGAAAACAAGCCAAAAGAAAAAAAGTCACAAAGAGGTCCCTTTTGCTAACACCGGCTCTAAAAAGCGTGTCCCCTCCAGTCCCAAAGGAGTAGTTGTCTTTCCTCAAAAGCAAAAGCCTCCCCTTTCCACCGAAGCCCCCCGGCCTCTCTGCGTCCGCTGATTGAATATGACAATGGTCTCCTTAGCAACCCCGCTCTCCCGGATTAGAGCACACCAGGCTCTCCAATGCTTCTGGTTACAGAAATCCCAGCGCCGGCCAGCCCGGCTCTCCCCAGCGCTGCTAGACAGAACATAATGAGCTTATAAGACTGACAAGAGAGTAACTTCTCCATAAGCGGCCAGGATGCTTTCAGCACTACATAATGGGGCCGTATGAGCCGGGCCTCGGTGCACAGTGGCAGGGTCTCCTCTCTTTCTCAGTGATCTGGGCGTCTTAGAGGCAGCGGGCTTTGAAGGATCATCACCCCACCGCCAGCTTCTGATTGAGGCTTTCAGATACTAGATGGAGTGGAGTCTGGTACCTAGACGGCATCACTAAGGTGCCTGGGGCATATGAAGGGCTCCCGTCTCCTAGGCTGTGTGCTCTGGGAGGACTGAGGCTCCTGGAACCTGGTGCCCAGCCTGTGCTTAAAGCATGCGTAGCTTGCCGGGCGCGGTGGCGCACGCTTGTCATCCCCGCGCTTGGGAGGTGGAGACAGGAGGATCGCGCAGGTTCGAAGCCAGCCGCGCGCGCTGGCTTAGGAGACCCTGTTTCCAAATAAAAATGTAAAAATACGTCTGGGAGTGTAGCCCGGAGGTAGAAGGGCTTCCAGGAACCCCAGTACCACCAAAAAAAAAAAAAAGTATGCATAGCTTAAATGCACTCGATGTATGTTACTGCATTACTGGGGCCTCGGAATACCGGGCAAGCTGGCTACGTTTCACGGGCAGAAAAATTAGACAGAGGCAAAGTCTCTGGCCACAGTCAGCTCAGCGGCAGAGCCGGGCTCTTTCCCCAGGCCAGTTGACTTCCCTGCCAAAAACTCCGGACCACGCTATTCAACTTAACAGTCGCTTTTCTGCTGAACTCCATGGGGGCGGGGGAAGCTCGGCTGGCTTCTCTCCAGAGCTCTCAGCCCTTTGCACCTGCCGATCGCCTTGTGCAGGAAGCCCGGGGAAGATGCAAAGATTCCGCTCACGGAACTCGAAGCACCCTTGTTGCTTTGAAATTCCCCAAACTCCGCCTCCCCGCTCTGTCTCCCCCTGGAAATCGCCTCCAAATTTGGAGATGGGTGCAATTTCAACGCTGCTCATTCTGATTCACGGAGCGAGGCCCGCTCTCTCGCTTCTCCAACACATTTTTATCCAAATTAATCATAGCGCCGGGCATGGTGGCGCACGCTTGTCATCCCAGAATTCGGGAGGCTGAGACCGGAGGATCGCAGTTCGAGGACAGCCTCAGCTCCTTAGTGAGATGCTCTGCAACTCAGTGAGACCTGGTTTCAAAATAAAGAATAAAAAATAGGGCAGGGATGTAGCTTGGAGGTTCCATCCCCAGACCCACAAAAAAATAATAATAATCATAGTAACGGGGGATCGCGCACCTCTGGCAAGGGCTTGGCTGCTGGGCAGATTTTCCTGGCAGGAAACCTGAGAAAGGACACAGGACCCGGGGACAGGGTGGGCTCGGGGCTCATTTATTGAGCCTGAGCAAGAAGCTGGCTGGTTCCCTTGCAGGAGGCTAGGATTGTGGAGGAGGAGGCAGGCACAAATGCAGTTGTAAACATCTGGATGAAATGACTGAGTTCATGGCAGGTGCTTAGCGGGGAGCCCCAGGAAGTCGGTTATAAAACAGAATTGTCTCCTAAGCCTGCAGAATAGCAGGGCCCACAGATCCCCTATTCTTTTGGGGCAGGAAGGAGGGGATTGGGGGTTGGACTCAGGAACATCTATCTCTGAGTTACACCCCTAGCCCATTTTATTTATTTATTTATTCATTTATTTATTTATTTATTTATTTATTTATTTATTTATTTATTTATGGTGGTACTGGGGTTTCTGGAAGCCCTTCTACCTCCAGGCTATACTCCCAGACCTATTTTATACTTTTTATTTTGAAACAGGGTCTCTTAAGCCAGCGCGGCTGGCTTCGAACCTGCGCGAATCCTCCCGTCTCCGCCTCCCAAGCCTGGGGATTACAAGCATGCGCCACCACGCCTGGCCTTAGTTTTTGTTTTGAAACAAGGTTTGCTTGGTGAGCCTTGCAATATTGTTGAGGCTGGCTGGCTTCAAACCTGCAATCTTCCTATCTCAGCCTCCTGAGTACTGGGATGGCAGGCCTGTGCCACCATGCCCAATTCAAAGAGTCCCTATTCTGAGCCGATGCCCAGCAGTGACCAGGACAAAGAGCACTTTGTCTCAACCTCCTCATCCAATCAGCTTTAAGTCCTTTCTGTAGCCTGGTGTTGGCCTGAGATAGCTCATTAGCATCTCCTACCTAGGTGTTTGTAAGGATATTCCCATCATCCCCAAACCCATCCCTAGTACCTCTTTATGATGCGTCATGTCCTCTGCAGCTGGGATGATTTTCTTAGAAGAAAAATCTACTCAGAATCCTTCAAAGACTCCTCCTGCCTCGAGTGCAAAACCAAATCCCGTGTCTGGCACGCGAGTCCCCGCACAGCTGGCCTCTGTCTCTTTCAATCTTGGCTTCATCTCTTTGCATGCGGAAAGCAGAATAACCCTTTCGGAGTCTCAGCAGACCCCTCCCTCACCTCCTGGTTGCTACATCCGCCATCTGTGTTACCCGCACCACGTGCTTCCAGTCCTGGGATCCTTTACACAATTCCTAAGAGCCAGTGTTCCACTCTCCCCCCAGGGGCACGCCCTACCTCTGCAGGGAAGTTTTGGGAATCCTGCATTTCCAGTTCCAACTCAAGGGGCTGAAAAGTGCATTATGCAAATGAAGAACACCCTGTATTAGCATAGTTCCTACTAATGAGATGCAAGCCAGGCTCTTAGCTGCTGCAGGCATGGGATTATTATTATTATTATTATTATTATTAGTAGTAGTAGTAGTAATATTATCATTATTTGTGGTATTGGAGGTGGAACCTAGGGGCTTTTCTACCTCTGGGCTATACTCCCAGACCTATTTTACATTTTATTTGGAAACGGGGTCTCACTAAGTTGCTGAGAGCCTCACTATGTAGCCGAGGCTGGCTTCGAACCTGTGCGATCCTGCTGTCTCAGCCTCCCAAGCGCGGGGATTTCAAGCGTGCGCCACCACGCCCGGCAAGCATGGGTATTTGAAATAGACACACCTGGGTGCACATTCCAGACAGGCGCCAGCCAATGGGGTAAAGATAAAGCCCTGAACTGTATTTAACCGGGGTTTCCTCCTCTGTGAAATGGGGACAATAATATCACTGGCCTTTTTATTTAAATTAGGAGAAACATCGAATGCTGTATCTTTCTTTCAAATGCGTGTAGCAAGGGGTGGTGAGGAGGACTAGGAGGGCTGCTGCCGACCCCAGGAGAACTAGCAGAACCCAGGTACATCCTGAGGCCCACGCGGTCCAGCTTGGGAGCGGTGCGGTACTCGGATGCACCCAGTCCTGCTGGCCAAAGGCGGTGCAAACGCGATCCTGGTTTTACTTCTCCCTTTCTACCCCCAGATGGAGTCCAGAATGGGAGGCTGAGCAAGCAGAGGAAACGCTTTCCTTAGGAGGCCACAGAGAGAACGTGGTGAGGGTGTTTCCGTCATCCCTATTGCTGCTGCAACTTGATGCAAAGGAGGGGTTAGTACATTGCTACTGCCATCTTTGGTAACCAGCTTGATACATTGAGATGTCCTTTCTTGTTCTACAAGAAGGGGATGTATGGCCCAGGGGAATGTATGGCAGACCTGTCCTCTCAGTCCTTAGGAGGCAGAGACGAGAGGGTCACAGGTTTGAGGTCAGCCTCAGCAACTTAGCAAGAACTTGTTTCAAAATAAAAGAAATAAAAAGGGACTGGGGAAGTAGCTTAGGGTCAGAATGCGCCTAGGTCCAATTCCTTGTCTGTCTCTGTCTCTGTCTCTGTCTCTGTCTCTCTCTATGTCTCTCTCTCTGTCTCTCTCTCTCTGTCTCTCTCTCTCTCTCTGTCTCTCTCTCTCTCTCTCTCTCTCTCTCTCTCTCTCTCTCTCTCACACACACACACACACACACACAAAGGTAATGTATGTAATTAGCACTACCTCAAGGCCTCCTGCGGCCAGGTTAGATGGAGTCCCGTCTCCCTAGCTCATGTCTTTGTGACCCCTAGAAAGCCAGAAGCCAAGAATGGGAAGTTCCAGACTAGTAGAAAACCATAGAAACCCTACATTTTAGCAAGATCTACAAAAATAACAGTGAAAACACACCTTTTGGTCAGTAAGTACCTTTCGGAATTCACCTTGCAAGAGACGCGTCTCCAACATGAAGCCCAAACTGCAAACACCGGGAGAGTCATGATACCATGGTAGAAACAAAGACCAGAGGTGACCTCAACACTCACAGGGAGCTGGCACAAGCGTGATGGCGCCCGGCACACTGGCTTACCATACTGAGCCTCCTCGTGCCGGCAAGGGAAATCGCCAAGGTGTGTTATAAGTGTATGTATGCATGTATGTTGTGGTGCTGAGAACTGAACTTGGGATCTCATGAGTGTCAGGAAAGTGCTCTACTACTGAGCTATGCCCCCAGCCCTAAAAAGATATGTTTTTCTTCTTTTCTTCCCCCTTTTTTCTTCCTCCTCTCTTTCTTACTATCTTTCTTTTTTTCCTTCATTCTTTCTCTCTTTCTTTTTCTTTCTTTTCTACTGGAGATTGAAACCAGAGGCATTCTACGTCGGAGCTATACCCCAGCCTTATTTCATTTTTTTAAAAAATTTTGAATCAGGGTATCAGTAAGTTGCTGAGGGTCTTGTTAAGTTGCTGAGGCTGGTCTTGAACTCATGATCCTCCTGTCTCAGCCTCCCAAGTACTCCCAAGCACTAGGATGCAGGTGTGTGCTACCACTCCTGGCCAAGGTGTGTTATTAAGTGCAAAATATAACATGCACTTGGCAGTAGTCTCTCCATATTTGTAGGTTCTGAGTCTGTAGGCCCAACCAACCACTGGTAAAAAAAATATTCAGAAAAATATTGCACTTGTGCCGAACAACTCCAGAACTGTTTTTCCTGCCATGATTCCCCAAACAATACATTATATCAGTGATTTACACAGAACTTATGCTGTATTACTATATGAGGTATTCTAAGTAATCTAGACTTGATTTAAAGTCTATGGAAGGAGGGTTACAGGCTATATGCAAATGCCAAATTATTTAATGAAAGGAATTTGAGCTTCTGAAGATTTTGGTACCCATGGGGGTCCTGGAACTCATCCCTCACAGACCCTGAGGGATCACTGGATTTAAAGTGTGTTTGTGTTTAGAATTTTTTTTTAGATATCTTTTATTTTTTTATTTTTTATTGTCTTGCAATAATTTTTTTCTTTTAACAATTTTTATTGAACATAACTAGTATACATTTAAACTATATTAAAATGTGTGTATCTTGTAGTAAGGCATATTGTGCATAAAAATAAATCAGCAAGCCGGGCGTGGTGGCGCACGCTTGTAATCCTCACGCTTGGGAGGCGGAGACAGGAGAATCGCGCAGGTTCGAAGCCAGCCGCACTTGCTTAGGAGACCCTGTTTCCAAAAATAAAAAAATAGGTCTGGGAGTGTAGCCCTGGAGGTAGAAGGGCTTCCAGGAACCCCAGTACCACTAAATAAATAAATAAATCAATAAATCAGCAGATATTGTCAAGTAATCATTGGGAATGGCTATCCCTTGCCAATAAGACCAGAGGAGAAGTTGGGGAGAGAATTCTTTTCACAGTACTTATTTCATCCAGGAAAAAAATCAAGGCAAATCTTGTGTTATAGTAAGATCTATAAAGCAGGACAAATCTTGTTTTATAATAAAACTTTTTCTTTTTTAGAAGAAAACTGCACACCTCGGAGACGGAACTAGACTCACGTTCCTCACGTCTGGTCTATGCGACTTTGGTCAAGCATTTCCCATCTGTTTCCTTCGCCATTTCTGCTGCTGCGACACAGCAAACCTGACCACACAACTTCAAGGTTGAAAGTTTGCTCACAGTTTTGGAGATGTCAGGGTTCGGTCCATGTTAGGCTGCGTCTGTGGAGCTCAGGACGCGGCGGCAGGAAGCAGAGAAAGGGAGAATGCACAGCTCTGCTCTCACAGCACGGAGGCAGGCTGGAAGCAAGAGAGGGTAAGGGAAGGAGAGAGACCTTCTGTACCCCCAAGGCCACGCCCTGGGACCCTCCTTCTCCAACCACGTCAGCCTGGCTGCCAAGGTTCCTATGAGGGCTACGAGGGGGGCATTCTAGTTCCAAACCATTACAGCATCTCAGACCTCTGTTTTCTCACTGTAGAAAGGGAACCATTTTTCTAGAGCTTCCTGGATATAAGATGTAAGTGAGGCTGTGTACACAAAATGCCCAGCCTGCATCTGGAAGGTAACGGACGCCCAGTAAAGGGTTGTTTTTTCTGTTCGGGTCTGGCTCCGAGTCCTGCTTCTCACGGAAGTCTGGGCCGCTCTTTGCTCCTGCGTGAGGCCAGCCTCCTGATCTTTCTCGTCAGCTTTCTCCCTCAGAACTGCATCTGTCCTTAGTAGACATTCAGTTCTACCCACATACTTTTAAACTCTTTCCAGCAGCTTCTCTTCCCAGCCATCTCCAACCGGAGCATCCAGAATTTTTTATTTTTTTTATTTTTTATTTTTTATTTTTTGCACCTGACTGACGGAGGACATGGACAAAGCCAGAGGAATGAAAGGTTCCAAAAGAGTTAAAGGAGATTCTAAGGAAGGTCAATCCTCCAAAACTCTGGGTGTGGCTCCTGTCCTTTCCAGAATTTGCCCTCTAAGGCCCCCCAGTGAGGGCAGGGGGCTGATCTTAATCACAAGACCTGTAATCATGGCGCGGATCTTAATCACAAGACCCACGATGTCACAGGTCCTCCTTCGGTCTTGTTTATGATCAGTGATGTACACGTCCGTCCTTCACTTAATGCCCCACTATTGTACTTTGGTGTCTGCTCTTTTCTACCAGGATCTGATGATTAACCTAACTGGAGAAGGAGGGTATAAAGATCTTGGTTTTAAAGAATAAATTTTGTCAGTTGCACGAGAAGAGGCAATTGTCCGTATTTTCATTTCAGGGCAGCTGCACATCAGGCAGCTGATCGGTGATTCCCTTTTCAGGTCTCTCCCTCCCAAGTCCCAGAGAGGAATCTCCACACCTGACAATAAAAAAAAATATTATATTCTATCACTCAATACATGCTGATACCCAGAGAGTTAAGGATTATTATGAGTATCCTGACTGTACAGATAAGGAAAATAAAGGTAAGCATAATGAAGTTGAGCAAGTTTTTAAGAACTGGAAAGTAGCAAATATACATTGCTCTCCCGACTTCTGTCTTCCTATCACATTCTGCCTAGAATATTCTGAACACGAAGACTCCCCATACCACCACCAGCACTTAAAATAACCAGGCGTCACCGGATGCCCACCAGTTCCGAGAGATTTGTTATTCTCTTCCTCCTCTTGCCCCCACTAACACTTGCAGAAAGAAATTCTAAAAACAAAAACAAAAACAAAAACAAAAACAAAAAACAAACGTCCCATCCTGGCCTGAAGGCCTGTCTGAGCTGGACGCACAGATCTGGTGCCGTTTCTACATCAAGACTCCGAGGAGGAAGCGACCTCCCTCCAGTTCTACCTTGGCTCCGCTGGGATGCTGTCCGGCAAGCCAGAAGGGTACAGAGACCCACAGGAGGGTCCTCGAGCCCAGGTCCAGCGGCAGGTAAAGGGCCCACGCTCCCACGGGGACAACTCCTCCATATCCAGGGGATCCGGAGGAGGAGGGTGCGTTCAGGGACGGCCCGCCAGCTTCCGCGCACGCACTGCCGCAGCCTGCTGGGTGCCGCTCACCCTTGTTTTGATTTGTTTCGTAATGTAATTTCCCACCATAGATAAACAGGGCTGTTGTTCCGAGGCTGGTTCTCGTAAGAATTAAGATTCGGTCCCGCCTTGACTCAGAGTCGCTTTGTCAAAACAGCTGTACTTTAAATTTAGCCACGCCAGTGTTATTTAGTCAGAGTTATTTTGGCTTTGCGATGCAAAGCAAAGGAGGGCCTGCTATTATTTTGAACTTGCTGTATCCCAGCCACTGTACCCAGCGCTTAAAAGTGTATTTCCCCACATAATCCCTTCTTTTCTCCTTTCTTTCTTTCTTTCTTTCTTTCTTTCTTTCTTTCTTTCTTTCTTTCTCTTTTCTTCCTTCCTTTCTTTCTTTCTGTGTCTGTGTGTGAGAGAGAGAAGGAGGAGGAGGAAGAGGAGGAAGAGGAAGAGGGGGATAAAAAGAAGTAGGAGGAAGAGGAGGAGGAGGAGGAAGAGGTGGAGGAGGAGGAAGAGGGGGAGGAAAAAGAAGAAGGAGGAGGAAGAGGAAAAGGAGGAGGAAGAGGTGGTGGTGGTGGTGGTGGTGGAGGAGGAGGAGGAGGAGAAGGAGGAGGAGGAGGAGGAGGAGGGACACTAGGAATTGAACCCCTGACATTCTAATTCTGTGCTATACCCCCACCCCAATTCTACTTTTTATTTTGAAACAGGGTCTCCCTAGGTTGCTGAGGGTCCTGCTAAGTTGCTGAGCCTGGCCTTGATCCAGCGATCCTGCTGCCTCAGCCTCCCAAGTCCTGGGATGACAGGCATGCCCCACCACACCTGACTTGAATTCTTGTCACCTGGCGGTTGCTGTGGTTTTAGATGGGGAAGCAGAAGCTTCTGGAAAAGAGAAGCGATTTGCCCAAGGTCTCTTACAGGAGTCGGGTCAGAAGCTCAGGCTCCGGGAATCCCAGTCCCTCATTGCTCGTTGGTCCCTCCCGAGGCATCTCCCCGTGGCCGGCACTGGAGAGTCCGGGCTGAACAAGTTGGTCACACTTCTGCCTTGACGGAGCTTTTAGAACCCTTTTACCAGGATCCCATTATGCGTGGGAAATGCCCATCGCCTCTCATTTGCCAAGCACTTTAAAGTTTACAAAATGCGCGCACGCCCGTTATCTCATTGTGAATAGATTGACTCACTCCCCGGCGCTTAGACAAATGGCAAGTGGGACCCGGGGCCCTGGAGCGGCGTCGTTGAAAGGGCATTCTCTTCCACTCCATCTTCCCCCAGCCGGAGGCTCCTGCCAGGATGCTCCGAGCAATTGCATTCAAATTAAATCGCTGCCCTTCCTTCCTTCACGTGGCTCTTGGCTGTCTATTTTTTATTTTTAAATTTAATTTTATTTTATCGTTGCACTACAGTCACCCATCGTAATTTGGATCATGTTGACAATGGCATATATTCACACAGTCCTCGGTCCCCCTCCCCTTTTCTCTCCCTCCCCAGACTGTGTCTAGGTTAACAATGTTATATTCACATGTATGCTCATATTCAAATGTAGCTTTTCCATTAATTAACCTCAGCTTTCTTCCTCCCCTGACTTTGCTGAGGCTTTCCCTCTATTATCTGAAGTTCCTCTGGTACCCTAATAGTCCCTAGCTTGAGCATATTAAAGAAAACATATGTCCGACGTCTTTCCATGCTTGGCTGATCTCACTTAACTCAATGTTCTCCAGGTCTTTCCATCTTCTTGCGAATGACATGATTTTGTTCTTCTTTATTGCTGAGTAGAATTCCACTGTGTGAACTTCCCACAATTTTTCAATACATTCATCTATTTTTTTTGTGTGTGTGGTACTGGGGTTCCTGGAAGCCCTCGTACCTCGGGCTACACTCCCAGACCTATTTTATACTTTTTTATTTTTGGAAACAGGGTCTCTTAAGCCAGCGCGGCTGGCTTCGAACCTGCGCGATCCTCCTGTCTCCGCCTCCCAAGCGCGGGGATTCCAAGCGTGCGCCACCACGCCCGGCCTCCATTCATCTATCGATGGAGACCTAGGTTGGTTCCATATTTTGGCTACTGTAAATTGTGCTGCTGTGAACACGGGTATGCGGATGTTACTGTAGTTCTCTGGCTTCAACCCCTTTGGAAAGATACCTTTTGTGCTGTTCTTAAGCTGCTCCTTGGGTCTCCAGACCTGCGGCCTCTGTTCCTCACTGCTCAGCAAATGTGTGCCTTTCCCTGTGTAAGGCATTTGGAGACACCTTGGGAAGACACAGGGTGAAGTTTAACAGCCAGTGGGGCAGCCCCTAGCTCAATCCCCACCTCCACTTCTCTACCACATCTCTATCCGAGTGTGTGTGTGTGTGTGTGTGTGTGTGTGTGTGTATGCTGTCATAATTTTATCTATTTATCCCTGTAAGGCACGAGAAAGAGGTGAGTTTTGTTTTGTTTTGTTTTTGCCTCGGGGTAGTAGGGAGCTACAGCATGGCATATTCCAGCGAGGAGGGAGTCTGGCAGATTCTGCACCACTTTCATTTCTGCTAACAGAAAGAGCCTGCAGGCAGCCAACAGAAGCCACCATGTGTATTCTCGCGCTGTCCCCGAGAATTCCTCCAAAGGTCTTTCCACCCCGGCCATTAGTAATGCTAACAATGGTGACGATGAGAAAGATCCCGAGAGCACTGCTTGTAAATCTACACCTTGGTCTCGTGTTCTGGGGCTTCCCCGTACACTTATCTCATTGGCCTAGACTCCGGGGGGCTCTCTGGTGTGTGCCCCAAGACTTTACCGCACAGTCCTCCAGCGCGGGTGTATTCCAAACTTCTGCTACGTGCCAGGAAAGAGTTTCTGTTCTTGTGGGTTTGCCGATTAGAGTGAAACAGGGACCGGGCAGATCAGTACCTAAAGTCCAGCTGCTGATGCTGGCCATGAATAAAGCAAACACGTGTGGGGTAGAAAGAGACCAGAGGAGTCTACTTTAGACTGTGAGCAGGGAGGGCATTGACACCCATATCTGCAGCTCAAGAAGGAGCCAGCCACGTGAACCTCACCCGGAAGAGCATGCAGGCACCGGGAACAGCATGGGCAAAGACTCAGAGGTGGGAAAGACACTGGCCGGCAGCCAGCCACCAAAACACGGACGGCTCACGGTGTTGGGTGTCAAGGGGCGGGCGGATCAGGGTTGGAGCATCGCCCGGCAATGGAAACGGATGCAGGTCACGATACGTTAAAATCCCTAGACATTCCAGAGGGTGGAAGTAGCCCGGTGAGCACAATTCTAATACTGTGTTTTATTTAACCTAACTAGACAAAGTCATTTGGGTTGCAAGTTGCGATCTAAATTAAATTACCGAGGAGAGATTTTTACACGTTTTATGCTATCAATGTCTACATCATCTGGCACGCATTTTATGGCGACTATGCATCTCAATTGTGGAGTAATACACCGTAAGCTCTGGTAGGCCTGCATGGCTAGTGGCTACGGTACTGAGCTCGGCGAGGAGAGGGGTGGTGGTGATCATACTCGGGGACCCTGGAGGCATTTCTGCCCTCTTTGACCCAGGCCTTTCAAGGGTCGGGCCATTTTTTAGTCCCCTTAGACACACACGTGTGTACACACACACAGTACACACAGGCCAATAGAATGAAGGAGTAGTGTTGCTGAGTCGTTCCCAAGGCCTGGCCTCAGCGTTTGCCTGCAGCTGGACTCGGCTGCCATGTTGGGAGGAAGCTCAAGCAGTCACGTGAAGAGGATCATGTGGAGGACAACCCGGACCCCAGCCAGCGGCCCCGTCGACCGCCCAGACATCATGTGAGTGACGTCATTTGGGATCTTCCTTGTGCCCCAGCCCATAATATTCAAAGCAGAACACATACACAGCCAGCCCCGAGCATTTGGAGAAATACCATACTGTCTTAAGCTTTTAAGTTTGAGGGGTGGTTTGTTTCATAGCAATTGATAATTTAAAGCAATGGTAAAGATTTTTATTTTTACTTGGAGTTGAGATGGGGAGCTGCGGAAGTCTTTAGAACATGGAATAAGTTGGTCTGACTTTGTTTGTGGTACTAGGGATTGAACCTAGGGGCATTCTACTTCTGAGCTACATCTCCGGTTCTTTTAATTTTTTATTTTGAAACAGCTTCTTGCTAGGTGGCTGAAGGTCTCACCAAGTTGCTGAACCTAGTCTCCAATCTGCCCTCCTCCTATCTCAGCCTCCCAACTACTGAGGTTACAGACATGTGCCAGCCCCAGTGTTTGTGAATTTGGGGAGTGGATGTTGGGTATCAATCCAGGGCCTCACACGTACACTGAGCCACATCCTCAGCCCCCTGGCTTTATTTTTAAGAAGATTGTTCTACTGGGCAACAAATAGACAGCGGGACGAGAGTAGATATGTGAGTCCATGTGAGGCATGATCACAAAATAAATTCAGGTGAGAGACATGGGTTGCGCTAACGGGGCCGGCAGAGGTGGGATGGAGAGAGATGATCTCTCTGAGGATATTTTTAGGGTTGAGTCAAATGAGCTTCTGACAGATTGGCTGAAGGAGGTGACAGGGAAGGTGGGGTTGAGGACGCAGGTAGGCGTGCTGGGAAAGAGCCCCCAGAGCAGCCCCAGGCT
The DNA here is from genome assembly GCF_963383645.1 of Muscardinus avellanarius. Taxonomy (NCBI): domain Eukaryota; kingdom Metazoa; phylum Chordata; class Mammalia; order Rodentia; family Gliridae; genus Muscardinus; species Muscardinus avellanarius. The sequence continues at coordinate 20,791,204 of NC_137807.1, forward strand.
TCCCGCCGGCCCCGGCACCCTGCTCCACAATTCTGAGAGTTAGTGCAAGTTAGAAGCTGCAATACCTCCTCTCCCTAGAGACCACTGCTTACTAAGAACATTTTCCCAGGCTCAGTGAGCACAGGGCAGCCAGGGCGTAAAGTGGGCAAGCATGAATAATTTAGCAAATATCTTAAGGTTTTCTGACAGTGGCTACATATTAGTGGTTGCATAAAACCTGCTCCCCTGCACCCAGCCCCTCACAGATGTTAGAACATCACCGCCGTGCTCATAATCACAAACCGATATTTAGTAAAACTAGAAGCATAGACATTACTAGGTGGAATGACTGCCTAACAGCGATGATGATGTGGGCTATTTATTTAGTTAGTTAGTTGGAGGAGAGTCTCTGCTTTCACCCAAGGAGAAGCCAACGACCTGCCAGCTGAGAGCAGAGCTAACATACTGTATCAGTTATTTATTGCTGAAATAATGCTGAATAACAAACACACACGAAAGCCCAGTGGTGTGGCATGGTAAATATTTGTTGCCTTCCTGCCTGGAGTGATGGGTTGGGTTGTTTGGCTTTGCTCTGCTGGCCTTGGCCGGGCTCCTTAGCCTGGCTGTGTGTGCCAGGCTTGAAGCTGCCCCGCTTGTGTTTTGCTTCAAAAAGAGTTTTAAGTTCAGCTGCATGGGTTGCAGTTGACAGCCTCCAGCTGCTGGTACCTTCAGACTCTCCCCTGGCTTTTCAAGCCAAGATTATATATTTGGAAAGCAGCCCTCAGATAATGACTACATGCAGCAGGGACCAGAGCCTGGCCATGTCTGCCCCGTGCTGAGCTCCTATCAAGGGAAATCTGGGCTCCATCGCTCCCCTTTGGGTTAGGTAGAGACTTTGACAGATATAGATAGACCATGACCTTTGGTTCCTGACCAATCCTTTCTATAACAAAAACTAAAGCTTTCCCCTCCCCAATTCTACAGCCTTCTTTTTTTTTTCCACAGGTGTACCCTCAATAAATATCTTACATTCCTAACTTCACTGATGCCTCTGATTCTTAGACAATGCAGCCAACACTCCGGGGGTTGGGCTGGCAACCAGCCAGTCTTGGGTGGCCTGGGCTAGATGATGGGGGTGAGCTGGCTGTGCACCATGCCACTCTCATCTAACTTGTAAGCTCAGGTGTGTTCCCCTGATGGCAGCAGAGACCCAGAGAGCAAGCTCTCTCAAGACTTAGGCTTGGGACTCGTGCACTCTGTCTTCTTCTGTTTTAATCAGCTCTTCATTATCGAGACCAAAGCGCCTGACAAGGACAACTTAGAGGGAGAATTATGTGGCTCATGGTTCAAGAGGTTCAGTCCATGGTTGGCTGGCTCCAAGACAGAAAAAACCATTGTGGCAGGTGTTGGGGAGAGCTGCTTGGCTCATGACAGCCCATAGGGGGGAGAGAGCAGGAGGAGGAGGAGGAGGGGGAGGAGAAGAAGGAGAAGAAGGAGAAGAAGAAGAAGAAGAAGAAGAAGAAGAAGAAGAAGAAGAGGAGGAGGAGGAGGAGGAGGAGGAGGAGGAGGAGGAAGAGGAGGAGGAGGAGGAGAATGAGGGGAACAAGGAGAACAAGGAGAAGAGAAGCAGAAGGAAGAGGAGAACAAGAACAAGGAGAAGAAGAAAAAGAGGAGGAGGAGAAGAGGAGGAGGAAGAAGAGGAGAAGGAGGATACCAAGAATGAGAAGGAGAAGGAGAAGGAAGAGGAGGAGGAGGAAGAGGAGGAGAAGAAAAGGAGGAGGAGGAGGAGAAATGGTCAATACAGTTCTCAAGGCCATGCCCTCATGACCTTCCTCCAACCATATCCTACCCACTGCCTATGGTCACCACCTCATAGTCCAACTTATTAATCCATTAAGTGGATTAGAGTCCTCACGGGTCAATTCTTTCACCTCTGAACATTGGTACATCACCAACACATGTGCTCTTCCGGGGACAGCCCAGATCAAAACCATGACATCTTCTTCATTCCGTTGACTGAAAAGTCACATGGGGAGGGAAGTTCTCTGCTTTTATTACACAGACTCTAAGGTCATGCAACAAAGCAAGTGCCCAAGAAGAAAGGGATTACTGGGCCATTAGTAGAACTTTCCGTATGCACTGGATTTAGATAGAACAGCCCATGGAGGCACCTGCATTTTCTCTCCCTACAGATCTTTTCTCCATAAACATGGATGTTTTCATCTTACCCTGCCTCTGATGACTGTCCAAAGCCCTCTTCCCCCTGTGAAGACTTTCTGTCCACAGTTACCACGTCTCCCATGTCCTCTGGATTCTTTCTATCAGAATTTGGCATGCTGTTAGTAATGGGTTGGATTTAGAGCGCCCCCTATTCCTGATGGAAACAGGACAGGGCTTGATCACTGAGGACCAGTCCCTGGGGCTTTGGCAGGGATATAAAGTCTCCTTCCCTTGGTCATTATCGCTGCTTCTGGTCTCCATGATGAGAGAGCAGAGCCCAGACCTCTTCCTCGCTCCGTGTCCCGCCGCCAATCCCTGAAGTCCACAGACTCGGCCTGACATCGATTGAAACTCTTAAACTACACAAACTGTGAGCAAATAGATGTTCCTTCCTCTAAGCAGTGTGGTCAGTTGTTTGGGATGATAGGAGTGAGAATGCTGATGGAGACGGTCAGTTGTTTGGGATGATAGGAGTGAGAATGTTGATGGAGACGGTCAGTTGTTTGGGATGATAGGAGTGAGAATGCTGATGGAGACACTGTTCAACTTCAGATTCCAAGGCAGATGTGCAGGGCTCCAGGAAGAGCGACAGGCAGATGTTTGTAGACTGCAGAAGAAAATAAACGAGCAAAACACAGTAAGGAACCTAAATGAGAGTCATCCCTTGCTAAAACTGGAGATGATGTTTGTATCTACTTTACAGACTTGTTAAAGAGAATTAAAGAAGACATTCCCAGTTAGACATTTGATACAACTCTAGTTCTGTATGAATGATCATAGACCTAAAGCTAAAATCTAATGCAGGAAGCCGCTGGAAGAAAAACAGAATCTCTTAATGACCTTTTGGGTAAATGAAGATTTCTTAGTAAAGGTTAGGAAATTTCAATCATAAAAGAAGAAAAAAACAAACAAACTGGAATTTACTCAAAATAAAAACACCTGCTTCTTCTAAATACATCTTTAAGAAAATAAATAAGCAAGCCATAGACTGGATATTATGAAACATATATCTGACAAGAGACACGCACCCAGAACATATAAAGCGTAATAAAAAGATAGAAAAAATCCAATAAGAAGACTCAAACAGATACTTCATGCAAATAGCCAATCAACCCTTGAAAAAGTGCTCAGCATTATTAGAGAGATACCAATTAAGAGTGCAATGAAGTTCGGCGACATACCCATTGGAGGGCTTAAAATTAAAGCCCCAGTCCCAGAGACTACGGACATGATAAGGAGGAGTTGAAATAGCAAGTAGTATTGGGAAGCCTTTGGGCAATTTCTCAGGAAGTTAAACAAACATCTACCCTAAGCCCCAGTGACTCAATTCCTGGGTATTAATCCAAGAGATATAAGAGTAAATGTCTGTCAAAGGCCTTGCACACAAATGTTCACAGAAGCTCTCCTTAGAACCGACTCCAAATCAGAAAGACTCTAAATATCCAACCACAGAAAAATAGTTCCAAAGGCTGTGGTCATCCGGGCGTGGTGGCGCACGCCTGTCATCCCAGCATTCGGGAGGCTGAGACTGGAGGATCGCGGTTCGCGGACAGCCGCAGCTACTACTTAGTGAGGCTCTCGGCAACTCAGTGAGACCCTGTTTCAAAATGAAGAATAAAAAATAGGGCTGGAGGTGGAGCTCAGAGGTAGAACGATGCCCCTGGGTTCCATCCCCAGTACTGCAAAACACAAAAGGGTTGTGTTCTATTTAGACAACTAAATATTATTCGGCAACAACCACCAAAATATGAACAGCTGATTCATCCAGCAACTAGATGGATCTCAAGAATGTTTTTATGTTTTTATGGGTGAGAGAAATGTGCCCCAGAAAGGTTACTTTGCGCGATCCCATTTGTATGAAAATCTCTGGGGCTACGAACAGGTGAGCGATTATGCGGGGGACAGGAAAGATTCGACTGGGAAGGGGCACGAGGACACGAGGACATGTTCTGGATTGGTTGACAGTGGTCTGTCCTGACATCCTGTCCAGGATGTCAGGGACAGGATGTCAGGACTTCCCTGTGTACAAAGTAGACCTCAATAAAAAAGAACTATTATTATTCCTCTTGTCACTACTGCTTTTGTGCACAAGACAGCATGATCTTACCGCATGATCTCTCGACTGTAAGCGCCGCAAAGGCAGGAACCTGAGCCTCTTAGCTGCTTCTTAACTCCGTGATGCACAGACAAGAGCCTGGTACACGATAGGTGCTCAATAAACACCTGTAAAAATTATAGGTGCTCGCTGGGCGTGGTGGCGCACGCTTGTCATCCCCGCGCTTGGGAGGCGGAGACAGGAGGATCGCGCAGGTTTGAAGCCAGCCGCCCTGGCTTAAGAGACCCTGTTTCCAAAAATTTAAAAATGTACATAATAGGTCTGAGAATGTAGCCCGGAGGTAGAAGGGCTTCCAGGAAACCCAGTACCACCAAGAAACAAAACCAAACAAAATTATAGGTGCTCAATAAACACCTATAATACAATGGATGCTCGTTAAATGCATATAATATACATATCACATAGACTTTAATTTTAAAAAGAAACATGAGTTGTTATTAATATTGTCATTATTATTATTTTTGGTGGTACTGGGGTTCCCGGAAACCCTTCTACCTCCAGGCTACACTCCCAGACCGATTTTTATATTTTTATTTGGAAACAGGGTCTCTTAAGCCAGCGTGGCTGGCTCCGAACCTACGCCATCCTCCTGTCTCCGCCTCCCAAGCGCGGGGATTACAAGCGCACGCCACCACGCCCGGCTTAATATTGCCATTATTATATTTGTGTGCCAAGCAGCATGTTCTTGCCTCATAGTCGCTGGATTATAATTGCCACAAAAGCAGAAACCCCTCCCCCTCCTTGCTCCTTCTGGGCTCCATGAGCCTGAGAAGAGTCATGGGTGCCAGTTCAACATTTGTTGAATGAATCCACAAACGACCCAACGAATGGCTATTTGAATAAAGAGAAGAAGAGCAGGAGAAATTTCCAGCCTTATCCAAGTAGAGCCGAGAGAGACACAGCCCGATATTTACAGCCCTGAAGCATCTCAGTTCTGGTTTGTGGACAAATGGGTGCTTGGTTAACACTCCTTTCTGTGTATTTACAAGACAGCCCGGAGGCTGCTTAGGAATTAATTCAGCATCTCTGGGAAGTCATTTGCCTTCAGAAAAGACGGTATAAATATTCCCTGCTCGGCTGAACAGAATGGCTCCACTGGGCTCCAGAAAACAGCCTGTAAGAACACCCTTTCCCTTAGGAGAGCTGTGGCCAGGGAAGCAAGGAAGCCCACCTGACAAGGGCGCTGTGCGTCCCGCCCCGGGCAGGAATCAGCGCCTTCACACGCCTCCTCCGCCAACCCAGGATTGTTGTCTACATCTTGTAGTTGAGGAAACTGGGGGACAGAATGATCCACACCTGGACTGTTGAAACCCAGCCTGCCCGGCAGGACAGCTGGGGGCGCGGCCCGGGGTGGCTGTGGTGTGCGGTGCCGGGCGCCCCGGTGCATGTGGCTTTCTGAACCTCAAATTTCTCATCGGTGAAGGGGGCGCATACATTGCTGTCTTTGCATCCTCAAGGTGGGGCCAGGAGAGAAATTAGAGGGGCCATTCCTCCAAAGGCGCAGAGGGCCACTATTTCCTGGTCTCTCCCAGACAGGAAGTGGGGGGCTCTGGGGAGTCCCGAGAAGGCAGGAGGGGTGACAGGTGTGTCCTCTGTACAGGGAGAGATGCTCTTCCTTTTCCTGAGCCTTTGCAGTTGCTGCTGAGTAGCTCTGATGGTCGCCTCTGCCTCCAGCTGCTCCTGCTCTTGTCCCAGCCGTCTTCCTCCCTCTCCTGGGTCTCTGGCTTCTGAGCGGGGTCGCCCTGATTCTGTTACTGTCCCATAAGTGTCTACTTTTTTTTTTTTTTCTAGCGACCAACGCCATCTTCACACACCCCAGAGGAAGCCATGTCTGAGCCTGTCTGTAAACTCTGAACTAGAGTGACCACCTCGACCTGGGTTTCCTAGGACTGATTAGAGTCCTGTCTTCCCGGAGCCCCATCAGTCCCAGGAAGATGGCTGACCACCCTAAGTGGCTCCCGTCTTACTCAGAGTTAGAGCCACCATCTGTGCAGCGTCCTACGAGGCCCCGCGTGACCCGGCCCCCTTTGCCTCTTGCACTACGGCTGCCGCATGAAAGGTTCCACTTCAGGGCCTTCGCTCTGGCTGCTCCCTCCTCCTGAAACACTCTTCCCAGCTTGCAGACATGGCCGGATCCCTCTCTCTCTGCAGAGCCGTATTTCAGTGTCTCTTTCTCAGGGAGACCACCTCCTTCCCACTCTACCTGAAACACCCTCCACACTGCCCCAGTATCTCCCAGCCTCTGCTCCAGACTTATTCTATTATCCGACACATTGAATAGTTCCTTATTAATGCTAACCATCTGCAGGATCCCCCAACCAGAATGCAAATTCCACAAGGGCAGGAATCATCCCTGGTATTGGCTGCTTCATCTCCAGGGCTAGAGAGCACTGACACATAGTAGGTGTTTTATGAATGCACTCCCTTGGCACCGACCATGACCCGAAGCCGTGGTCATAGATGGGCGGGAAGAGCACTGAGCAGCCAGAGCTGCCTGTTGCGCTGTCAACGCGGCAGAGGGTGGCAGGGGTGTGCAGAAGGCTGCCCACCCCCATGGCAGGGAGCGCAGGGACGTGGGAGCAGAGGGCAGTTAGTGAAGAGAAAGGTGGCTGATGCTGATGTAAACTGAGGCAGGAACCACGTCTGGGTTGTCTGATTTGTCGTGTGGATGCCCATCCAGTACTTGGTTCATGAGTGAGGAGGTGGTGGATGGATGGAGAGATGGATGGGTGGATGGATGGAAGGAAGAATGGGTGGATTAATAAATGAGTGGATAGATGAATAGATGGATAGATGGATGGGTGGATGGATGAATAGATGGATAGATGAATGGATGAGTGGATGGATGGGTGTATGGATGGATGGAAGGAAGGATGGATGAACGGACGGACAGACGGATGGATGGATGGATGGATAAATGAGTGGATTAATAAATGAGTGGCTAGATGGATAGAATGCCTCTGGGTTCAATCCTCAGCACCCCCCAAATATTTTTTTTTGCAGTACTTTATGGAACCCAGGGGCATTCTCCCTCCAAGCTTTACCCCCAGGCCTATTTTTTATTCTTTATTTTGAAACGGGGTCTCACTGAGTTGCAGAGGGCCTCACTAAGTAGCTGATGCATCCGGGAACCATGAACTTCCGGTCTCCCAAATGCCAGGATGACAAGCGTGTGCCACCACCCAAATATTAATCCATCTGTTAATCTATCAAATTAACACGCAGATGCGGTCAAAGCCCTCTTCACCCAGTCTTTTCACCTGGGAATGCTGCCGCACGGCTCCTTGCACGAGCTTTTGGAGACGTCCAATCCGATCCATGGCACCAGGTACAAGGGGTGAGCCTGTCGCAGGCAGCCATGTACGGAGAGCAGCGGCAGCACACCCCTGCACTGCAAACAGCGTGGGTGGGCTCCGTTCTCTGAAATCCTCATGCCTCAGACATGGGCACCAGAGCAGGGCTGGTGAGCCCCAAAGAACACCACCAGTGCCCTTGACTGTGGGCTGACACTGTGGCAGGTACTGTGCTAAGTACTTCCTGAGAACTCTGTTTTTCTCAGAGCTGCTGGGAGGCTGGTACTCATGCTGGACCCCTTGTACAGATGAGAAAAGGTGAGTCCAGGAGGAAGAGGGTCTACTGGGGCCACAGGAAGAGCAGATCTGGGGTTGGGTGGCAGAGCCCAGGCGCGGAGCCATCTTGACCCCTGAGAGCGGCAGTGGGGGAGACAATGACGACCCTCAGGGCTGGCTAAGCACATCGCCCGCGGGACACCGGGGTCCTCGGCAGACTGTCTAGTGTCGGCCCGCAGGAAAGCACAGTGTCTGACACTTAGGATTTGTGGAATTTGAGGACAGGGCTTGCTGTCATCTCCTAGGATGTAAACTAAATTTTTTTTTTTTTTTTGGTACTAGGGATTGAACAGAGGCATTTTACCTCCAAGCTATTTTACCCAACTACTTCTTTTCTTTTCTTTTCCTTCCTTTTCTTTCTTTTCTTTTCTTTTTTAATTTTGGGCTTTTAGGTTGCTAAGAGCCTTGCTACACTGCTGAAGCCGGCCTTGAACCTGCGATCCTCCTGGCTCAGGATCCCAGAGCACCCTCACACAGGCTCAAGGTGCACTGACCTCACGGTTTCTGTTTGCTGCTGCTGGAAGCTTCCTTGTGTGACTGGGATTAACCCCATCGGAGACAAACACCGGTGGAGTGCAGTCTGCTGGCTGGTATGCAAAGAAAAGCTCAGGAGATCTCAGAGGTTTCAGGACCCTGAAACTCCTGGGCCAGGGAGGCAGTGTGATTTCCAGAATGGCTTTTTGTTGTTGTAATTTTTTGAGACCAAGCTAGGAGGTCAAATTATATTCATTTCACATGAACAAGAGATGCCATTTTTTTTTTTTTTTGTACTGAGGATTGAACCCAAGGGCATTCTGCCCCCAAGCTATACCCGCGATCCTATTTTTTTTTTTTTATTCTTTATTTTAAAACAAGGTAGTACTAAATTGCAGAGGCCCTTACTAAGTAGCTGAGGCTGGCCACAAATTCTTTACCCTCCGGTCTCAGCCTCCCAAGTACTGAGATTACAAGCGTGTGCCACCACGCCTGGCTAATTTTTATTATTTATTTATTTATTTATTATTTATTTATTTATTTTTGCAGCACTGGATATTGAATTCAGGGGCATTCTACTTTTGAGCTATACCCCCCAGCCGTATTTTTTATTCTTTAGTTTGAAACAGAGTCTCACTAAATTGTGGAGGGCCTCATTAACTTGCTGAGACTGGCTGTGAACCAGTGATCCTCCTGTCTCAGCCTCTCAAAGTACAGGGATTACAAACAAGTGCCACCACACCCAGCAATAATTGCCATTATTGATAAATTAACCCACTGTTTGCTTTTGTTTTGTTTTTGTTTTTAGTTATTTTGTGGTACTGGGGATGGAACCCAGAGGCTTTTCTACCTCCGGGCTATACTCCCAGACCTGTTTTTAAACTTTATTTGGAAACAGGGTCTCACTAAGTTCCTGGGAGCCTCACTCAGTAGCTGAGGCTGTCCGCGAACTGCGATCCTCCGGTCTCGGCCCCCCGAATGCTGGGATGACAAGCGTGCTCCACCGCGCCCGGCTCATCGGCGTTTCTGAAATGCGTGCACACCACACAGATGTGTGAACAGACCAGGAAGAGCTAAGCAGGGGCGCCGAGGGGGGCGTGGACACGGAGTACTTATTTCAGTGTGATGGTCCGGGAGGGCTTCCTGGAGGAGGTTAAAGTGGGCAAGTGAGAGAAGGTGGACATGTATACAGGGACCGAAGTGGCCACAGACCCCACAGCACAATCAGTGTGGGTGGATCCCATTCTTTAGAACCCTTGTGCTCCCATCCCCCGCTCCATAGTCAGAGGACAGACAGCTGGCCCAGGTACCGGGGAAGGTGACTTTATTTGGTACGTACACATGAGGTACAGGGGGAGCCCCGTGCCCCCCAGTGGGATAAGCCCCTCGGGCCCGTCTTGCCTCTTGAGGGTGGCCGTGCTGGCTGCGGACCGAGGCCCCTGCAGAGGCCTGGCCGGCCTCTCTCCAAACCACTGCAGGGATGGGAAGAGTCTTCAGAGACTGCGGCGACTCCGGAGGCCGATAGCAGGTACATCCGAGCTGGAGAGTGAGGGACAGGGTGGTGAGTTTGGGCTGGGAGGACGAGGAGGAGGGGCGAAGGGCACTGCCTTGAGGGGTGACGAGTGTGGGCAGAAGGGAGAGCCCTGGAGAAAAAGCTGGAACCCGCTATAGTTTGGGTCTTAAGCGTTCTCCAAAGGCCAGTGTGTCAGAGGCTTCGGACACACTGGGAGCTGTTGGAGGAGGGGGTAACTTTAAGAGGTGGGGGGGAGCCAGGCGTGGTGGCGCACGCTTGTCACCCCGGCATTTGGGAGGCCGAGACAGGGTGATCTCCGTTCAAGGACAGCCTCAGCTACTCACTGAGGTCTCTGTAACTTAAAAAGAGACCCTGCCTCAAAATAAAGAATAAAAAATAGGGCTGGGGGCATCACTTGGAAGTAGAATGCCTGTGGGTTCCATCCTCAGTACCGCCAAAAAAAAAAAAAAGGGGTGATAGGGGTCTTCTGGACATTGGGGGTGTGCCCTGAAAGGAGACTGTAGGACCCCAGTCTCTGTTTTATTTCTTTCATTTACACTGTCCCGTCCCAAGGGGAACACCCGCTGTCCCCATGATGTCCCACCTTTCCAAAGATTCAAAAGCCAAAGGGCCCACCAGTCGCAGTTCTCTTTATAAAAACCTGTTCTCTTTATAATCTTCTTACGTCAGGTATCTGGTTACAGTAACAGCAAGCTGACTAACACAGGACCCCAAAGTCCAGTTTACAGAGAACTGGGCCTTCGTGGCGTTGGCTGGGTGGATGTCTAGGGCTCTGTCCCTTAAAACCCACAACGCTACTGCCGGGATTTGGAATTTCTACCCCCGTTTTCCAGCTGAGAATGGAGACATTCAGCAGAACACTTGGTTTACCCAGGGCCTCGTGGCCAGTCACAGGGAAGAACTAAGCCCGGGGGTTGCACTGGCCCCAAAGCTGACTGTTTATATCTGTGTCGTGGGGAGTGGGGCTGTACTGTGGAGTTCAGAAGGCCAGGGTGGAGATTGGGGCCATTTTTTTGGCAGGTGCGCGGTTACATGGTGTTCTCGCTTAGGAAAGGAAGTGGGACTTGAGATTTGGAGAGGAAAAAAAAAAAAAAGAATCCAGGCATGGTGGCGCACGCTTGTAATCCCAGCATTCCAGAGGCTAAGACAGGGGGATTGCGTTTTGCCGACAGACAGCCTCTACTTAGTGAGGCCCTCTGCAACTCAGTGAGACCCTGTTTCAAAATAAAGAATAAAGCCGGGCGTGGTGGCGCACGCTTGTAATCCCCCGCTTGGGAGGCTGAGACAGGAGGATCGCCCGGGTTCGAAGCCAGCCTCAACTACTTAGTGAGGCGCTCAGCAACTTAGTGAGACCCTGTTTACAAATAAAACATAAAAAAGTCTGGGAGTATAGCCCGGAGGTAGAAAGCCTCTGGGTTCCACCCCCAGTACCACCAAAAAAAAAAAAAAATAATAATAAAAATAAATAAATAATTAATTAAAAATAGGGCTGGGGGTGTAGCTCGGAGGTAGAATGTCCCTGTATCCATCCCCAGTGCTGCAAAAAATAAATTAATTAATTAAAATAAAATAAGTAAAAATAGGGCCAGGGGTAGCTCGGAGGTACAGTGCCCCTGGGCTCCATCCCCTGTACTTGGGGGAAAAAAGAAAAGATGCGGAGACAAGACAGACTCTGCTAAGGATGGCTCCCGTCATGGAGGCGTGCCCTTTGCTTGGCCTTTGAAACGGCCTTCTGTGTCCCCAGAGCGCAGCGATGTAAATGAACCTCGGATCTTTACTTGGTAATTGAGAGCAGAGAGAAGGCCACGTTAAGTCAGATTAATTTGCTCGGAGGTAGTCCGCGCCTGTCCGGGCAGGCGGGGGGGAGCGATGGCTCTTTGATGGCTGGGGTGCCTCGTGGAGAAGGAGGGGGGCGGCGCAGCTCACACGGGCCAGAGGCCTGCGGGAGGCCCAGGCGCACGCTGCCAGCAGACCGCCCGGCCTCGCCCGCCTCCAGCACTGAGATGCGGGGGCCGGGGGTTTGATGGAGACCGGCTACGGGGCGGCCCTGATTTTACCCATGGTGCCCGGGACACCCATCTAAAGGGGAGGGTTGGAGGTGACCATGACGATGCTGGTGTTTGGGGTCTGGTTCGACCTGGAAGGACTTTGTCTGAGCGACTGAACGCCTCAGTTTGTCAGCCTGGAAGATGGGAATAACTATGCATAAGCACCCCTTGGGGTTGGCATGAGGACTTCTCGGCTGGCTGATATCCACGCCCGACGCAGGGACGCCCTTATTAGCGATGGACTCGTCGTCTGATGTTGATTATGTATCAGGAATGGGGCTGGGGGCAGCCGGGATGGCAGAGAGAAGCCCGAAGTCCGGCCTCTCCACGTCGCGGCTGTAAACCGCCCCTCCCCCAAGCTGGTGCCTCAGTTTTTCCTCTCCCTCCGGCTGGACCCCGCTGCTCCTCGGGCGTCTTCCTTTCTGCACGTCTGCAGCTCGGGCGACACCACCAGGGTCCTGCCAAGATTAGGTGGCACTATGGTGCCGCGGGCTCCGACCCCAGGTGGCTGGGGTCAAGATGGGAGTCAGTGGGGGGCGCTCAGTGCAGCACCCCACAAACCCTCTTGCCTTCTTTTGCGTTTTAAAGGACATGCCCCCCCCCTTCCCAGGCAGAGAGCATCTGATAAGCTTTGTATTCAGCCAGAAATGATATTAGCAGAAACCTCTCTAAAAATCCTATAGTACCCAGTCAGGAAATTAAAGACAGAAGCAATACCTGCATTCCCCAAGGCTGCCCACGCTGGGTGGACTCCTCTATCCACCCAGCTTTATTTTGGGGTGTATATGTTGCCGGGGATTGAAATCAGGGGTAGTCTTCCTCCGCAGCCCCCCACCCCCAGCCCTTTATAATTTTGTTTTGTTTTGAAACAGGGCCTCACTAGGTTGCTGAAGGTCTTGCTTAACTGCCGAGGCTGGCCTCGAACCTGCAATCTTCCTGCCCCAGCCTCCAAGTCCCAGGACTATTACGCCACCATGCCTGGCTGCCTCCCACGAACGGGCCCAGTCTGGGGCTTTTACCTGTCCAGTTCCTACTTCTGGAGATATTTCTTCATTATGCTCTCAACGTCCTCCTGTCTCCTGCCCGCGCCCGGCTCCCTGTTCTCGGGGGACGCCCGCTCGCCGCCGTCGCCCTGGAGTCTCGGGAGTCTGGGTCGGCTTTTGATGCTATCTGCACTTTTAAAGGAGCTGGAGGAGGAGTCGGAGTCAGAGAGGTGGGCGGGGTCCTCCTTGGACTCCGGGCTCTTCTTCAAGATGGTGGCAATCCCGGGGAGAAAGGAGCAGTCAGCCTCTTCTGTCTCAAAGCGGACACTTGAGTGCTCCGAGCCCTCTGCCCCATCTTTGGCTGCCGCCGCCGCCGAAACAGACATCTCGGGCTTCCGGATGGCCGGCAGGAAGTCTTCGAAGTCCGCTTTGGTTTTGCGCCCATAGACCAGTCTTGGCGACTTCCAGCTGAACGGGTCGCTGCCTGGGGGTTCCTCCATCAGGTGGGCAAACTGGCGGTTCTGAAAGACGAGCGACTCCTTCCCGAGGTCCGGGCAGCCGGCATCGTCCACCGAGGACTCCAGGCACGGCCTCCGAGGCCTCAGCGTGGGAGACAGGAACGGGTCCCTGGGGGTGGTCGGGGGGCCCTGCGTGGTCCCCAGGTTGGGCCCCGCTTCTAGGAGGGACTCGCAGGAACTGAAGCGGGCTTTCGGCTTCTGCGGCGGCAGGGTGGTGGCTTCTGAGGAGACACATTTCAGACTGGTGGACCGCAGGAGACCGCTCGAGGTACCGGCTGCTTCCTCCGATTTTAGGGGTGACTTCGCCCGGAGCCTCATGGACAGGTCCCCCTCATCGCTGCCGGCCCTGCCCCTCCTCAGCGCGGAAGCCCCGGTGGTCTGGTAGATGGGGAGCGTGGGCCAGTCCTCCAGCCCCAGCGCGGACCCCTGGCCTCTCTGCACTCTCTTCCTCCGGAGACCCTCCACGAACTCGGACAGAGCGGCCGACGGGCTGGGCAGCTTCTCCCTGGGTGCCGAGGGTGGATCTGGACTCCGAGAAGCCAGGGTGGGTGAAAGCGTTCCCAATCTCTCCGCCGTGGGCTTCCTGGGCGCACCCAAGCCTTCGCCATCCCCAAAATGGCAGGGCTTTTGCCGGCGGGGAGAAGCAAGGTCCTCTCTCGAGGTCTTGCTGTGAGGGTCCCAGGTTCCGCTCAGCGGTGTTGCCGACCGGGCCCTCTGAGCGTCTCCAGCCTCCACGTCTGTCCTACACCAAGGAGAAAAAAAGCAGACTGTGGGAATTGTACAGTTATCACGGGGTCTGTGCAGTCGGTCTGAGAGTTGCCAAGCACGGGCGCTAATATTCCGTTTTCCTGGGAAAGGCTATCCCTACCCTGGCTCTCCAATGGGCCATCAGATTTAATGCGCAGAGCCAAGCTCTGCCAGTGAGTTCTTGTTGCGTTCTGAGAGGCAATTTCTGCCTATAATTAAACCCGGCTAAGTATATTTGAGTAGATTAAAGCCGAGCTCGGATGGGTGACTTGGATTTATGAGGCGTCCTATCTGCCGTGATGGGACCCGGCATCCGAGAGCGCACCGTGAAATAAGACATTCTCCAAGATGGGGTGCGCATACATGGTGGTGGTGGCAGGGAGGGGGTACTTATTTGGGGCCAAGCCCAGAGGACAGTCCCACCAAGTGGGGCTTCTGAGCACTGGTGACCCCCATGTGTGTCTCAGTTGGGGGAGGGATGTTCAACGACACCCTTAATAAGTTCATAGAGCGGGACAGGGATAAAAACGGTTCCCCTGAAAGTCACATAAAATCAACTGGAAACCAGAGCTCTATACAAGAGGACAGACGGTTTCTATTCTGGGACGCCACCAGCCTCAGCTTCTATGCAGAGAGAGTAACAGCTGAGCCAAACACACGCTGCCTCCGGGATGCAGGCAGCGGGGGAGATTACAGACTGTACGGTAAAGGGCACCCTTGAGAGGGGAGAGACCGAGTCGGCCCATCAGGCTTTCCTTTAAGAAATAAAACCTAGCCGAGCGTGGTGGCGCCCACTTGTAACCCCAGCATTTGGGAGGCTGAGATAGGAGGATTGTGGTTTGCGGTCAGCCTCAGCTAACTTAGTGAGGCCCTTTGTAACTCAGTGAGACCCTGTTTCAAAATAAAGAATGAAAAATAGGGCAGGGGGTGTAGCTCAGGGTTGAATGCCCCTGGGTCCCATCCCCAGTTCCCTCCCAAATATATAATAATAATAATAATAATAATAATAATAATAATAATAAATAGGGCTGGGGTGAAGTTCAGAGGTAGAAAGCCCCTGAGTTCAATATCCCCAGTACCATAAAATAATAATAGTAATAGTAATAGTAATAATATAATAATAATAATAATAAATATAAAATAAATATAAAAGGCAGGAAGGAGTGCCAATGTCAGATCTGGGCCATGTAGACCAAGCTGTGGTGAATGCGGTCTGCAGAGAGGTGGGGAGTGAGGGCTGGGAGGGTTTCTAAGCATCAGGCGCCTGTCTCGTCTCGTGGCTTTAACTCTGAGAACGGGACAATTCTTGGGCTCGGCTGTGCACACACCAAGGTGGCTGGGTCCTGCCATGGACCGTGCGTATGACTTCTCGTCCCCCCTCATCAGGCACAGGGCATCCAGGAGCCACAGAACCAACTGCCAGGCCCCGTGGACTGGACTTTGGAGTCGGGGACAGAAGCCCAAGGCTGCCGGAGGTGAGAGCTGGAGAGTGGAGGGGCACAGGTGAGCTGGGGGCTCTGGGGCTTCTCCAGGGAGATGGGCAGGGGTGGCAGAGACTGAATGTTAGCTTACTCCAAAATCTGTGTACTGAGGCCTAGCCCCCAGGAGACAGTAGTGGAGGTAAGGCTTCTGGGAGGTGATCAGGTTAAGAAGGTGGGCCCCTCAGGAAGGAGATTAGCACCCTAAAGAAAGAGACACTGGGAGCAGCCCAGCCTCCTCCACCTGCAGACCCAGTGAGGAGATGGCTGCCTGGGAGCCCGGCACCCGCTCTGTCCGCATCTTGGACTTGGTCTTTCAGTGTCTGGGACTGTGAGAAGAAGTTTCTGTTTCTTATAAGCTGCCCAGCGATGGGATTTTTGTTACAGCAGCATGGAAGGACTGAGCCGGATGCTGGGCCACCGCTCTCCCGAGCTCCCACGGCCAGAGCTTCTCCCATCCCAGAATCTCCTCCGCCGAGGCTGGCGGGGTGCCCCGGGTACCAGGTAGAGGGTCCCTGAGGACGGGCACTGGGCTGGCAGGTACAGTGCAGACATGATAAGTAACTCGTAACCAGTGCTTATACAGTACAGACACGATACGTAACTTGCAACCAGTGCAGATACGATCAGTGACTCATAGCGAGCACGACTGGTTATCAACCGTTAACCAGCAACAATTAATAGCAATTACTGCTACGAAGCCGAGTCTCCAGGCCTCGCCCGTCTCTGGACATGCCCCGAGTGAAGCTGGAAGATGGATGGCTCAGGGGCCCACAGCCAAGTGACCTCGTATCTCTGCACGTGCCAAAGGAACGGGAAGCCCCTCATGCGAAAACAAAAGCCGCGCCATTGGCCCAGGGGCCTACTCCTCTCCCAGGTCTCTCCTGTCACGCTCTGAACCATCACGGCTCGACTGGGCTGGGAGGAGCGCTGGGGGCTCGGCGTCGTCCCCGAAGGCGAGCCTGTCAACGTCATCGCTCCAGCCTGGCCCCAATACACCGTCAGCCACGTCCTTTGTTTCTTTCCTTGAGTCAGCTTGGAGTTGCCGGGGCAGCGGGCTGCCACAGAACTGACAGAAGCCATGTGCGTCCTGACCTGGCCCTGAGAGGAGGTGGGCGTGATGAACGGAGTGCGTCCCTGGCGCCAGGTCCCGGCCGTTGCCTGCAGCGTGGGGCGGAAGGCCGCGGGCGCCTGTGGCGGGATCTCCAGGGACTCTGTCCTGCACAGCCAGGCTCCCTCTGCCCCTGCTGGCTGCGGCTACCAGGGACGGGGCGTGAGGAAGGAGAGGGAAGAGGAGTTGCTGCAGGAAGAGGAAGAGGAAGAGGAAGAAGAGGAGGGGAAGTGGAGGAAGGGAAGTGGAGGAAGAGGAGGAAGAAGAGAAGGAAGAGAAAGAGGAAAAGGAAACAGAGGAGGAAGAAAAGAGGAAGAGGAAGAGGAAGAGGAAGAAGAAAAAGAAGAGGAGGAGGAAGAGGAAGTGGAGGGGGAGGAGGAAGAGGAGGAGGGGAAATGGAGGAAGAGGAAGAAAAGAAGAGAAGGAAGAGGAGAAGGAAACAAAAGAGGAAGAGGAGGAGAAGAGGAAGAGGAGGAGGAGAAAGAAACAGGAGGAAGAGGAGAAAGAGGAGGAAGAGGAGGAAAAAGAGAAGAAGGAAGAGGAGGAAGAGGTGAGGAAGAAGAGGAGGAGGAGGAAGAAGAGGAAGAGGAGGAAAAAGAAGGAAAAGGAGGAAGAGGTGAGGAAGAAGAGGAGGAGGAAGAAGAGAAGAGGAGGAAGAAGAGAAGGAGGATGGGGAAGAATAGAAGGAAGAGGAGGAGAAGAAAATAGGAGGAAGAGGAGAAGAGGAGGAAGAGGAGGAGGAAGAGGACGAGTAAAAGGAGAAAGAGAAGAGGAGGAAGAGGAGGAGGAAAAAGAAGAGGATGAGGAGGAAGAGGAGAAGAGAAGGAGGAAGAGGAGGAAGAGGAGAAGAGGAGGAAGAGGAAGAGGAGAAAGAGGAGGAGGAAGAGGAGGAAGAAGAGAAGGAGGAGAAAGTATAGGAGAAGGAGGAATAGGAGGAAGAGGAAGAGAAGGAGGAGGAAGAGGACGATGAGGAGTAGCAGGGATACAGGAAGAAGTGAGCAGTAAGGGAGGAAGTGGGCCCTGTTCTTCTTTATGGCTGCATATAATTCCACAGCGCTGATATACCAGAGCTCTGTGATCCACTCTTCTGTTGCCCCACGCCCAGGCCCATTCCGTAATTTGACTATTATAAATTGTGATGCTATGAACACGGATACAAGAAAAACAAATCATGCGATTTGCGGGAGAACGGGTGGAACAGGAGAATATTCTACTAAGCTAGATCAGCCAGTGTCAGAACATGAGTAGATGTGTGTTTTCTCTTCTGTGTGGAAGCTGGAGAGATTGTTTGGAAATAAAGGTAACAGAAGCGTAGAGATTCCAGCGGGTGTGAGGGGTCTAGGGACAGGGGAGAGGGGCCGTGGGCACTGAGGTCTGGCCATGAGGTCCTAGCAGAGGAGGACCAAGAACAAAGGAACGAGGAAAGAGAGTCCTGACCCTGACCGCTGCCCTGCCGAGATGACCTGGTTACCAGCACACCATCCAGCAGCTCACACGACTGCTACTGTACCCCCGTTCCTTGCCCCATAAAAGGCCCTCGCCTGTGAGGAGGCGGGCTCCGGACTCTCAAGGGCTCTCCCTGTCAGATACCTCCATCTAGGCTTTATTCCCTGCCGTCGGGCCGTGTTTTCTTGGCCCCATAGACCCCAACAGGGACAAAGTCATAAAGAATATTACAGTTGAAATCAAGCTACAGGAATGTGTACAAAACTGCCAATTCCAACCTCAAAGACGTGCGAGGGGAGGAGGAGGGAGGACCTGCTGGGAAGGGCACCGGGGGGCATCTGCGTGTGCTTCTCTGCCGCTCGACAGCCTGATAGGATGTAAAATTACAATGCTTCCACTGCTCAAAAACAAAGGAAGGAAGGCAGAGAGCTGGGAACATCAGAGGCTCCAAGCTCAGCTGGGCGGGATCCTTCCCTTACTCCTGCATCTTCAGAGTTGAAGCCTGGCAACTAGTAGATTGTTGATAGATGACGTTGATCAAGGTAGATGAGGAAGAGGAAGTAGGGGAGGAAGTAGGGGAGGAAGAGGAAGTGGGTGAGGAAGAAGTATGGGAGGAAGAGGACGTAGTGCAGAAAGAAGCAGGGAAGGAAGAGGAAGCAGGGCAGAAAGAAGTAGGGGAGGAAGAGGAAGTGGGTGAGGAAGAGGAAGCATGGGAGGAAGAGGAAGCATGTGAGGAAGAGGAAGTAGGTGAGGAAGAGGAAGTATGGGGGAAGAGGATGTAGGGCAGAAAGAAGCAGGGGAGGAAGAGGAAGCAGGGGAGGAAGAGGAAGCAGGGGAGGAAGAGGAAGCAGGGCAGAAAGAAGTAGGAGAGGAAGAGGAAGCAGGGGAGGAAGAGGAAGTAGGGTAGTAAGAGGAAGTAGGTGAGGAAGAAGGGCCAGAGAGTAGATGAAGGAGAGCAGAGCTCCCCAAAGAAGCGGAGGCACCAATGGATGCAGGGAGAGGAACGGGAACAGGAGGTGGAGGAGGAAGGGAAGAGAAGAGGAGGCCCGAGGATGAGAAGATGGAGTCACAGGTGCAGATGATAATCTGCCCTCTTCATCTTAGAGTAAAATTGGGGACAGGCTGCGGGCACAGGGAAGCTGCCAGGAGCCCAGCTATGGGGAGAGCTAAGCTGCCTGCCTGTCTCCAGCCACCCACAGCAATGCCTTCTGCAAGGTGTGGGAGCCTGAGTGGCCCAGCACAGTGGCTCAGGCTCCACCTGGCTCATGGGGCCCGGGGCCCAGCGCATGGGGATGGGGTGGGCTGAGTCCCACTTGCTGGGATAGTTTGTACTTTGGGGACTGAACTGATGAGCTGAGAACAGAAACACCAGCCATGTAGTGTATACTCTTAAGAGAAGAGAGGGGGCATAGTTGAGAAGGAAGGAAGGAAGAAAGGAAGGAAGGCCGGCCAGGAGAGAGGGCTCCCTATGCAAGAACCTTTCTGCATCTACCACGTAGAAATCTACCTATACCTCCGAGCTTCTTTTTCTGCCTGTATAACCCCTGAGTATAAAAAGCCCTTTGCACTCATACTCTGGCATTGCGGAATTTCGCCTGACTTCCAATGCCCTTTGGGGTGAGGGGCCCAAGCCTTGCTGTTTGGGCTGGACGTTCCTGTCCTGGCTCTGGGCTTCCCCACCACCTCCTGCCTGTCTCCATCTGGGAGGGGACATGTTTTCTTTCAGCCATCCTCCCAGGCTGGCTTGGCTCAGATGGGTCAGCCATCCATCAGCTCTGCGTGATGGATGGGTGGCCGATAATCGAGATGTCACAGCACCTGCCTCTCGGAGCCTTGCAGGCAGAGTGATGATGAACGGAAGGCTCCCCAGGTGGCTCAGAGACAGGTGCAGACAACTGCTGAGGGGGGCACTGCTGGGCTCTAGAGAGGCTGCAGAGACGCCCTTGGGGCTGCCTGCTGCCTGCCCCATGGCCCAGCACAAGAGGATCTGCCCTCTGATCTGCCAGCACACTGAGAATCCAGAAAGAGCCCCTGAGTATCCAACCACAGGGGTGCAGGTTAGAGCTGGTCCTATCAACATGTGAAGGGGACAGTCAGTGGTCACCGCAACGGCTGAGCACCTACTGTGTGCCTGGCATGGCGCTGAACATTAGGGATAGCAGAAAGGACGTTGGTTCTTCGCCTTCCTGGCAATACCCGGGGGTTTGGGGCACTGGCCTCCAGGCAGAACGCGGTGGGAAACCTCTGCAGGTGCTTGCTGCTAGGAAGTAGCCCAGGTGACTGAGCCCAGAGCCGGGAGCACCCTCCTCTGCGGTGGGATGCGGGCTTCATATCAAGATTCCTGCATCACGGCTCTGTGGCTTCGGACCTAGGCCGTTGCTGCCACTCATAAGCTCCTGGCTTATTTCCCCAGGCCTCAGCTTTCTTCGCTGTAAAGCAGAGGGAAGCCATATCAACCTTGCAATATCACAGAGTTCAAAGCTCCGTGGGGGTAGGGATTTGGATCCGACATATTCCCCACTGGAGGCGTCTAGACTGGCGTGCTGGGGCATGCTCAGTACACAGTGAGAATGCGTGGTATGAATCAGGGGAGCACTGGAGGCCTTGAGCGGCAGCCGGTGATCCCTAACCACATGACGGACGTGAATCTCTACTCCTCCGGTACACAGTAGGTCCTCAACGCATGTGTTTAATGTATGAGTGTTGCTCTAGTGCCTGTTATATAGTAGGTGCCCAATACTTGCTGGCTAACGGGTAAATGAATGCACAAGGGCATAGGGAGACGGACCCAATAATTTTATGTTTGCATATGAAGGTATCACTACCAATCTCCCTAACACATGCAGCAATGGGATGGGCGGGGCGACATATCAAGAGATATCGAGCGTACTGCAATTTTTGAACGTATCGCTCTGAATCTCATGATGATATTAAATGCACCAGCCGGGCGTGGTGGTGCACGCTCGTCATCCCCGCGCCTGGGAGGCGGAGACAGGAGGATCGCGCAGGTTCGAAGCCAGCCTCGCTGGCTCAAGAGACCCCGTTGCCACATAAAAATATTTTAAAAAATAGGTCTGGGAGTGTAGCCCGGAAGTAGAAGGGTTTCCAGGAACCCCAGTACCACCAAAAATAAAATAAAATAAAATAAATACAATGCACCAATAAAATTCTAAAAAAATCAAAATGAAAACAGCCTATGAATTGGTTGCCTGAAGTTTCAAAGATAGAGCAGGTGAACGAACTGGAATTTCCACTCTCTGTAACATATAAGATTAGGAAAATGAAGGTGTGTGTGTGTGTGTGTGTGTGTGTGTGTGTGTGTGTGTGTGTGTGTGTGTTTTATTGGCGTCTTGTAATTATACATCATTAGGAGCTTTCCAGGGATAGAAACATAGACACATACACGCTTGGTGAGCTCGCCTCCGGATCCCGCCCTGCTTCCTTCTCCTCCCCGTGTGCAGTACTGACACCAGTACTGGTAACTTCAGAGATGAGCAGGACATTATTTGAAGCATTGCCGTCAAGTCTCTAGTCCCCCACTTTCTCCCCAAATCCCCTCGCGCTATGCTACGAGTATCTCCCCTCATTTGTCTTAAGTCCCTTGTATCTCAGCCTCTCCCCAGCGTCCACATTGGGGAGAAAACGTGCAACCCCTCGCTCTCTCCTGACTGGCTGGCCTTCCTTAGCGTGATATTCTCTAGTTCTGGAAACGAGTTTTGGGGCAGATGTGGCTGGGTTCGCAGCCCAGCTCTTTCCCCTCTGAGTGGGGCATCCTTAGGAGCCGGGACTTGCTCAGGGGGAAGAGTGAGATGGAGAGGTCACAGGTCACAGGTCACAGGTCACGGTTTGGTCAGGAAGCAGAGATGATACGTGTCCCATGGCCACTCATGGCTGTTCTGTCTCCGGCTGGCTATCCCCAGCACTTCACAAAGGAGATTCTAGCTAAACATGCTCACACAGTCGAGCCTCTGTATCTGTGGGATCTGCGTTCAAGGATTCAGCCAGGTGAAAACTATCTTAAAAGAACTGCATCTGTTCTGCACATGTATAGACATTTTTCTTATCATTATTCCCTAAGAAATCAAGTGTAATGATTTACACAGTACTGACATTGAACAAGGCATGACAAGTTATCTAGAGATGATTTAGTGTACTGGAAGCTGGGCGTGGGGACGCACACCTGTAATTCCCGTACTTGGGAGGCTGAGACAGGAGGATGCAGGTTCAAGGCCAGCCAGCCTCAGCAACTTGGTGGGCCTTCTGCAAGTTAATGAGATCCCCTTCCTTTCTTCCTTCCTTCCTTCCTTCCTTCCTTCCTTCCTTCCTTTTTCTTTTCTTTCTTTCTCTTTCTTTCTTTTTCTTTTCATTTCTTTTCTTTCTTTCTTTCTTTCTTTCTTTCTTTCTCTCTTTCTCTCTTTCTTTCTTTCTTTCTTTCTTTCTTTCTTTCTTTCTTTCTTTCTTTACTATTGGGAATGGATCTCAGGGGCTACAATGTATCTCTGAGCTACAACCCCAGCCCTATTTTTTATTCTTTATTTTGAAACAGAATCTCACTGAGTTGCAAAGAACCTCACTAAGTAGCTGAGGCTGTTCTGGACTGGCAATCCTCCTATCTCAGCCTCTCAAATGCTGGGATTACAAGTGTGCGCCACCACTCCTGGCTCCTGTTTCAAATTAAGAAATAAAACAAGGCTGGGGATGTAGCTCCGAGGTAGAATGTTCCTGGGGCATTCAATCCCCAGTATACACACACACACACACACACACACACACACACACACACACACACAAATTAAATAAATAAAAGTGTATAGGAGGATGTGCACAGGTTATAACAGACGCCATGACACTTCATATAAGAAACTTGAGCATCCTTGGATCTTGGTATCTGCGTGGGTTCTAGAACCAATCTCCTGCGAAAACCAATGGATGACTGGATGACTGACTCATTTCAAAGCTTTCCCTAAAATGTAGTCTATTTACAAAACTTAACACTCATTTTTCTCTGGTGACTCCTGCTATCAGGGGCTGGAGGAGACCCTAGACAAGGAGCAGAGATCTGAGAATGAGCAGTTCCTGTGTCTGGGTCTGATTTGAGTAGCAGAGAAATGCAGCTTATAGAGGCTAAACGGGAATCCTCGCAAACCAAGCCAGATGCTGAGATGGAGCCTCCTGCCTGGCCCCGGCCCCTGCCGGGCTACCTTGGGAACGCAAGCCCATCATGCTTAACTCCAGCTGCACCTTGCATCTGGCTCATAAGTGAAGAAGGCACCTGTGCGTGCAGGCATCTTCTGTGCATCTCCTCTTCAAGGTCAGGACCACCATGGAGGCGCGCAAGGGAGAAGCCACTTATACGGCAGAACAAGCATTTGGACCCTCGCTGGCCAGATACAAAGCTCGTGCGTCTCATGCCAGCCAGACAGGGAGCTAAATGAAGACCTCACCCAGCTGAACTTGTATCTCTGCATGTATACATTTCTCGAAATTCACAGAGATACAGTGAAAAAAAAAACAAACAAACAAAAAACCAGTTCGGACCAAGTTAAAGAGATGGTGGGTGTGCTGGCTTTAAACCCAACCGCACAGCAAAGAATATAGTTCCCAGGTCGGAGACTAGTGAGGGCCTGGACCAACTGTCACCGCAGGAAGCGGGATGCAGAGTTAATGATGTCATGAATCATCCCCAGGGGCCTGCTGTCACCCCATCCTTCATCCACACCCTGGAATTATGGAGGAAATTAAAAATGTATCGATGCTCTTTAATCCTCCCCAGGCCTGGCTGGGAAACCAGGTGTTCTTTTTAAGGCGGCCTGAAGATATAGTAACTGGGCCCAAAATAACAAATGAGAATCTTTAATAAAAGAAGACAGGGCCCGTGCGTGGTGGTGCACACCTGTAATCCCAGTACCTGGGAGGCTGAAACAGGAAGATCGCAGGTTCAAGGATAGCCTCAGCAAGTAGTGAGACTCACAGCAACCTAGCAAGGCTGTTTCATACTAACTAAAAAACTAGATAACCCACTAAATAAATAATTACAGGTAGAATGCTCCTGGGTTCAATTTTCAATACCACACACCTCAAAAAAGAAACACGTGGCTGGCTGTGGTGGTACATGCCTGTAATCTCAGTACTTGGGAGGCTGAAACAGGCAGTTTTGAGGCTACCCTCAGCAAGATCCCGTTTCAAGCCAGGTGTGGTGGTGCACACTTGTAATCCCAGCATTCATGAGGCTGAGACTGGAGGACTGTGGTTCGAGGCCAGCCTCGGCTACTTGGCGAGGCCCTTCGCAACTCAGTGAGACCCTGTTTTAAAAATAAAAAGATTAAAGAATAGGGCTGGGAGTGTAGCTTGGAGGTAGAATGCCCCTGGGTTCCACCCTAGTACCAAAAAAAAAAAAATCGTGTTTCAAGAAATAAAAAAACAAATAAAGTTCTGGGAGGTCAAATGTTTCTAGATTCAACTCCAAGTATCACAAAGAAGAAAAATAAATAAGTAAATAAAAAGACGTGGTGTCCAGGATGGGGCCTGATGCAGCGAATAGGAAACATTTCGCGTTTTTAAAGCTCCTGGTGTGAGCCTAGGTGAATTCCACGTAGGAAGAGCTCCCGGGAAATGTGCATCTTCCTGTGTCCCCAGTGGGGCCCAGGAAAAGATCACCTGTCACGGGAGGACCTGGGTTGGAAGCAAGCAGACCAACGCTAACCGCATAGCTCCATTTAGAGTTTGGAGCTGGTGGTGTGTGATTTGGGCTGCGAGGAGGCCGGGTGGAGAGGTCGTGACTTGAATGGGCACCCGAAGGTTTTAGGGGCCCTGGTAATACTCTGGTTTTAATTTTGTTGCTAATTGCACAGTTAGAATTTTTTCTTTTTTTGCGGTACTGGGGATTGAACCCAGGGGCATTCTACCTCCAAGCTACATCCCCAGCCCTATTTCTTATTCTTTATTTTGAAACAGGGTCTCACTAAGTTGTGGAAAACCTCATTAAGTAGCTGAGGGTGGCCATGAACCCAGATCCTCCTGTCTCAGCCTCCCTAATGCTGGGATTACAAGCGTGTGCCACCATGCCCAGCTGAATTTTTTTTTAATTTTTTTGTTATACTGGGGGTTGAACCCAGAGGCGTTCTACCTCCAAGCCAAACCCCCAGCCCTCTTTATTTCTTTATTTGGTCTCATTAAGTTGCTGAGGCTGGTTTGAACCCGCCATCCTCCTGTCCCAAGCCTCCCAAGTACTGGGATTACAGGCCTGCACCACCAAGCCAGGCCTATGGCCACTTTTTAAAAAATTTTACCAAGATCCACCTTCCTGCATGTACATTTCTACAGTGTGCTGATTCAACACAACTTTAGGGAAGTCAGAGAAGCACGAATTCCGAGGGGATATTCTAATTGTTCAAAATCATTGAATTGTTCAAACCCATGGGCGTGGTGGCGCACGCTTGTCATCCCCGCGCTTGGGAGGCCGAGACAGGAGGATCGCACAGGTTCGAAGCCAGCCTCAGCTACTTAGTGAGGCTCTCAGCAACTTAGTGAGACCCTGTTTCCAAGTAAAATAGAAACTAGGTCTGGGAGTATAGCCCGGAGGTAGAAAGCCTCTGGGTTCCACTCCCAGTACCACCAAAAGAAAAAAAAAATCATTCAGATGTTTTTGTAGCTCATGCAGGTGAGCCTCCAGTTTGGAAAGGTCTCAGACCCCGCCATCTAAGCCCTGGAGATCTAGGCCAGACACAGCCTCCTCTGCAGAGACCCGCCCAGGAGTTACGCGGGTCCCGAGCCAGATGTTTGCAGAATGCACCTGACCAGGCTTTGGGTCCATGGCTGAGGCATCTGACCTGGAAATTCCTTCCCTTTCAATTTCCACAGCTTTTCCACGAATCTCCCTAATCATGACCCACCTGAAAAGAATGATTATTGCCCAAGGAAGACATCAAACCATATTCCTGAGAGGCCCATTCATTAAATATATTCGAGATGGACCAAAATGATCCCGAGCTCTGGTTCGAAGAAGTCAGACAGCAGTAAACAAATGTAGAATTGCATTAATAATACGAGCGGAGGAAGCGCAACCCACTTGGAGAACAAGCTGTGTTTGAACGCGGAGTGCCGTCCATTCACATATCCATAATTAATGAGCTAATTACGAAGTGGTCTTATCTAATCATGTAAGCAGCCCTCACGTGACTCAGCCTCCGCGCCACCGCTGTAGTAAAGTAATTGCTTTTCCTCGAAAGTAATACAGCTTTATTTAAAAAAAAAAAAACAATACCCTGTAATTTAGACCTTTTTACTAATTCAAGACGGCCTGAAAGCCAAATAAAAACAAACTGGGATGGCGGCGGCATGTCAGTCCTTCTTCTTGGAAACCAAGAACCTTCAGCCACGAGGATAAGGCTGCAAGCTGTTTACAGAGAGCAAAAAAGGAAAAGTCGCGATGCCATCTCTGAGCCCGACGAAAAGCAGTTGCGTTAAATCGGCACGGAAGCAAATGATACATACAACAGCAATTAGCGAAGATTACACAGTAATTAAAATCACGATGATTATGTGAGTATCATTTATACGGTAATCTCCCAGCTCACACTGGAGCGTGGTACAAGCCCAATACCACGCAGAGAGCCGGGTGTGCGAGACAAGCAAACCTGGAGGCCACCAAGGATGGGGCGGCGGATCGCCACGGAAACTGAGGGACAAAGTCTCTGACCATGACCCGCACATTTTATTTTATTTTATTTTATTTTATTTTATTTTATTTTATTTTATTTTATTTTTTGATACTGGGAATTGAACCCAGAGGCATTCTAGCTGTGAGCCATATCTCCGGCCTGCCTTTCTTCTTTCTTTCTTTCTTTCTTTCTTTCTTTCTTTCTTTCTTTCTTTCTCTTTCTCACTTTCTTTCTCTCTTCCTTCCTTTGTTTGCTTTGAAACTGGGTCTCACTAGGTTGCTGAGAGACTCACTACAAGCTGAGGCTGTCTTTGAACTTACATTTCCTCTGTCTCAGCCTCCCAAGTACTGGGATTTCAGGTATGCGCCGCCACACCCGGCTAGGATACACACTTTTAAACAGATTTCCCAAACCTGGAGTAGTGGCGCACGCTTGTAATCCCCGCGCTTGGGAGGCTGAGGCAGGAGGATCGCACAGGTTCGAAGCCAGCCTCGGCTCCTTAATGAGGCTCTCAGCAACTTAGTGAGACTCTGTTTCCAAATAAAGTATAAAAATAGGTCTGGGAGTATAGCCCGGAGGTAGGAAGCCCCTGGTTTCCACCCCCAGTACCACAAAAATAAATAATAAATAAATAAATTAATTAATTAATTTCCCAAGGGTACCAGATAGAGACCACAAATGCTCTACTGTTTGTCCATCTCTCTGCATTCTGTCTCCACAACTTCTTCACTCCCGTAGCACCACGTTCTACTTCCTGTCCATCCCTGTTTCTTCCTGTCCGGCACCGCTCTCCCGCTTCCTGTGAGGCGCCCAGCGTCCTTTGGAAAGCCCTTCCAGCCCCGCCGCTGATGCGGGTTATCAGGATTTCTCCTGACTCCTAGGGCCAGGCGGGGCCATGGGCTTGGGCTTAAGGGAAGAGTTGCTTTTGTTCCGTGTCCCCTCTGGCTGGATCAGTAATGGGCATGTGGGCCGTGTGTGTGTGTGTGTGTGTGTGTGTGTGTGTGTGTGTGCATGTAACTCAAGAGGAGAGGGAAGCTTCCTTTACAGTCAGACTGAGAATCGCACGGGCACCAGCTCAGAGGGGCTGGCCGCCATCTTGCTGGTTGGAAAGGATCCCACATAGAGAAGGCAGAGAGGCTGGTAAGAGACCAGCCCCAGGATGCCTTGACTCTGCATTCAGAGGAGAGGGGAGTTACCAAGACAGAGAGACCAGCTGAATGTGAGGATGAGTGCGGGGATGAGGGAGGGGGATGAATTGAGGTGTCTAGTGTGAGTGGCTGAGGGGAGGACAGATTCCTGCCAGGTATGTGGCGCATGACTATAATCCCAGTACTTGGGGAGGCTGAGACAGGAGGGTCACAGGTTTGAGGCTAGTCAGTAACTTTTAGAGGGACCCTCAGTGGCCTAGTGAGACCCTGTTTCAAAATAAGAAAAGACTAAGTAAAATGCTGAGGGTCTATCTCAGAGGTAAGATGCCTCTGTGTTCAATATCCACAGACAAAGAATGATGCACCCGCGGTGATAACAGGGTGGGCGAGGAGGAATGACCCCCCTCGGCCTATCCAAGAGGATGGGACACAGCAGAGAGGGTCCCAGCAGGTAATCGGAGCGAACAATAGATGAGACAGTATCATGGTTTGGATCTGAAACATCCCCCCCAGCCCATGCGGTAAGCACACGGTCCTTGCGGCAGCAACGCTCAGAGGTGGGGCCTGTAGGCGATGTCTGGATCATGACAGCTCTGACTGCATCCGTGGATTGACCCATCAGGTGGACCAATCTGCTCGTAGCTGAGTGTACCACCGGGGTTGGAGGAGGCAGGTCACTGTGGAGTGTCCTGGAAGGGTTTATCTTGTCCCCGGACATCTCTCTCTCTGTCTCTTTCTCTCTGTGTCTCTGTCTCTCCTTCTGTCTCTGTCTTTCTGTCTCTCTCTCTCTCTGCTGCTATGAGCTGAGCGACTCGCCTCCACTATGCCCTCCCACCATGATGCTCTGCCCTCCGGCCCAGAGCAATGGAGCCGGCCCACCATGGACTGACCCCTGCAACTGTAAGCTCCAATCAGCCCCTCCTCCTCCAATTTGTTATTGTTCGGTATTTTGGTCAAAACACAAAGCTGACTCACACAGCAAAGTCTGCAACACTTAAGAGCAAGTAGTCTCGAGTTGGGCGCCACCCGCTTACAGCTGAGAAGGCAAAGTCCCAAGAGAACCGCGGGCTGCAGCTGGGGGAGCGAGGGTGGCACCCTGTGCACCTCGGCACTTGGAGGAGGGGTAGGAAGGGCCAGGAAAAATGTGTGATGAGCTATAGGAGTACAGGTGTCAACGAGGCCAGGAAAACGGAGTTTGAGGGTGTCTTCAGTGGTTGACAGCGTTAGGGAGAAGTTTCGAGAAGGGTGATAAAGGCCAGAGCATGTCCCCCGGTTTATCTCTTTGGTTTTTTGTTTTTGCTTTTGCTGGTACTGGGAGTGGAGCCCAGAAGCTTTCTATCTCTGGGTTATCCTCCCAGACCTATTTTATATTTTATTTGGAAACAGGGTCTCACTAAGTTGCTGAGAGCCTCGCTAAGTAGCCGAGGCTGGCTTCGAACCCGCGCGATCCTCCTGCCTCAGCCTCCCAAGCGCGGGGATGACAAGTGTGCGCCACCACGCCCGGCTCCGGTTTGTCTCTTTGGAAGCTGCTGACCTGCTTGGAGACCGGCGTGGAGACAGTGGGTGGGGGTGGGCTCTGCGTCGTGGCAAACGGAGGGATCCATACAGGGGTATAAGGTGGAGATGGTGCTGTGGACCCCGGGCTTTGGGGAAGTCTGGGTGTGACAGGAAGAAGAAACATCTCCACGGCACCAGAAGGAGATGTGTGTGGATACAGACAGATGGCAGAGGACCGCGGGTGTCTATACCACAGGCAGGGAGAAGAGTTGGGGCCAGGGAATCTGAGGCTGCTGGACAGAGCGGGGACACTGGATGGATGGGAACAGCAGCTGTCCAATGAAATGGAGTATGCAAATTACCAGGGACAGCCTGGACGGGCAGTGGGGTGGGTGCAGGGTGCAGCGCCATGCAGGTGGCCAAGGCTAGGACCGGTCGGGCATGGCGGTGGGTGGGGATCTAGCCCGAGGTGGGCTCAGAGCTTGCTTGGAGAAACTCACGAGGACAAGAAGGGAGAGGGGTGATCCCCACCACTGGGCCACCGTCCTAGCAGGGCCGCCACCCCAGGAGGCAAGAAGGGAGAGACCAGGCATGCAGAGGGGTGAGGGGAGCCGTCCTGGCACCCACCACCTGTGGCCAGATGTTGAGTGAAACTCCCGGGCCAAGTGCAGCTGCCACCGCCGAGCCCATAAACTCCATCTCCGGGGGGACAACGGACATAATTTAATGTCTCCGTCTCCAGGAGCGTTTGCATTTATGAGCGGCAGCTGCGCGGTGCGGCGGCTGAGCGGTAAATCACGGAGCTTTAGGTATATTTCTCTCGCGTTGACATCCTCTTATAAATAATCTGGGGTATGATTTTGTGCTGTTGATAGAAGGCTGCGTTCTCCTTGCCTTCTGTTTTTTAAAGTGACCTTCTTTCTCAGTCAAACTGGAAATGGCCGAAAGGCTCACTTAATCACTCCCCGAAGAGCCGAGTAAGATGGGGACAGAGATCCAGGCGAGGCTTGCTCTGCCCTTAAGCAGAGAGAACTTGGGGGGGGGTTGGCTTGGTGATGCCCACTCCCATTTGAAATGCAAATGCTCTCTTATCTGGGGAAACATTTTCCCGTGTGCATAATGGTGTGTGTTTTTGGAAGCCTGACAGGTTAATAACAAACTATCTGAAAAGCACCTCGCGGTAAAATAGGAAGACTTGGAGTTAGATAAAGCATGACAAACTTTAAGATCTTTTGCAGGGAATTAAAGGATAAAACAAGACTTAGGTGCACTGGCAAGGTAAGACCTCCAGGATGTACCGCGGCGGGAAAACCCACACATCACGAGGATTCATAACTCCTATGCACGATAGCGTCCTATCACATATATTTTTAAAAGCCCATGAATATGTTATTTGCCATAAGCGCATATATATAGGTTGATAGCTACCTAGAGAGAACTGTAGAAGGGTGCGTGCCAGACTGGAGAGGGTCGATCCAGCTGGAAAGGGAACTTAAGTCTGGGTGACAGTCGAAGGGATTTTAGTCTCCTGTTCTATTCCAAGTTCTTTTTGCTCGTAATACCAGTAAGAACATTAAGAAGAATAGCCACGTGGGCAGGCATGACTGAAATATGAAATGAATTATATTTGCATTTCATACCGTGTTAGAAAAAGACAAAGTATCTTATTTATACGAATAGAGAGATTAGTTTCCTTATCTCGAAACGTAGATTTGTAATTATGCCCTGCCAACACTTGGTCCTAGAAGAAGGATGGTATTAGCTTTTCTTGAAAATCCAATACCCTTCTCGTTATCCTAATAATGGTATTTTATCATTGGATTTTCCTCCCAGTAGAGATTTCATTTTAAAACTCAGAAATTTTAGAGCCAGCCATAAATATTTCTCTGAAACTGGGCATGAGAGATTTAAATTTAGAGAAAAAAAAAGAATTAAGAATTCCCTACAGTTACGTTGGAACACTGACATGAGATGTCATTTGCGGTGTATCTGAAGAAGCGGGCGTGGTGGCCCATGTCTATAATCACAGCTACTTGGGAGGCAGAGACAGATAGAATCTCAGGTTCAAAGCCAGCCTGAGCATCTTGGCAAGACTCTGCCTCAAAATAAAACACAACAAAGCTGGGCATGGTGGTTCACACTTGGAAGTCCCAGTACCTGGGAGGCTGAGGTAGGAGGATCGCAGGTTCGCAGCCAACCTGAGCTATTTAGTGAGGCCCTCTGCAACTTAGTGAGATCCTATTTCAAAATAAAGAATAAAAAAATAGGGCTGGGGGGTGTATCATGGTGGTAGATGCCTCTGGGTTCTGTCCCCGGTACCAAAAAAAAAAGTAAATCAACAAATAAATAAAATAAAATCTGTTGGGGGCATGGCTGAGTGACAGAGGGCTTGCCTCTCATGCGCAAGACCCTGGGGTTAAATCCCTAGAACTGCAAACAAAAAAAGAGAAAGGAAGGAAGGAAAGACAGGAGACAAAGAAGGAAAACAAATGTACTTGAAGGAAAAAGGTTTTCATTGTATGTATTTATGGAGTGCACTGTGGCAATTCCCAGGTATCAAATGTGTAGTGGTGAAATCAGTGTGAGAAGAATTTCCATCATTTATTTATGTATTTATTTATTTATGTATTTATTTATTTATTTATTTATTTATTTATTTGCGGGTCTGGGGATGAAACCCAGGGGCATTCGACCTCCAAGCTACACCCCCTGCCCTGTGTTTTTTTTTTTTTATTCTTCGTTTTGAAACATGGCCTCACTGAGTTGCAGAGGGCCTCACTAAGTAGTAGCTGAGGCTGTCCACGAACCGCGATCCTCCGGTCTCAGCATCCCGAATGCTGGGATGACAAGCATGCGCCACCACGCCCGGCTTCATTTTCATCTTTTAAAACAGGTCTCTGTTTTGTTTTTTTTTTAATTTATTTTGTCTCTCAAGGAGGGAAAGTGCTCATAGAAGACTTATGCAGTTAAAAAGAGCTGTAAGTACAGGTGCCTGGGCCGGGGGCCAGAGTTTCCTACCAGCTTGGGTGAGATGTTCCTCTGTATATCTCTGTCTTCCCTGTTAGCACCGTGGTCCCCCCCCCCCCCCAGAATGTCTAGGATCTTCTAATTAGAAATATATTCAGAGGAAGAGGTTCAAAGCCTCTAGGCTTCATGCCCTGGGACGGGTTCTTGGTGCCTACTGGATCCACCCCTTGGAGTGAGTGTCCAGTGCTAACCAGTAATCCTTAGGCAGTTTAAGTCGTAGTCAAAAGACGGATTGCTCACAGCAAACTTTGCCAGGTAGTGAGCCATCCAGCCCCTAAATAAATGCTCAGAGAGCCCTAGCAGCCAGGCAAATACAAATGCGGACTTCAGAGAGATTTAAACCCAGGTCCAAACTCTGATTCCTCAACTTACCTACTGTTTGATAGTGAATGCTCAGCCATCTCCGAACCTCAGTCAGTACTGAGCTGTATCCAAATACAGTTTATTTCTGCTATGATCAGTTATTCACTCTTTTTTTTTTTTTTGGTGGTACTGGGGTTCCTGGAAGCCCTTCTACCTCCGGGCCACACTCCCAGACCATTATTTTTGAAACAGTGTCTCTTACGCCAGCGCGGCTGGCTTCGAACCTGCGCGATCCTCCTGTCTCCGCCTCCCAAGTGCGGGGATGACAAGCCTGAGCCACTGCGCCCGGCTTCACTCAACAAAAATTTATTGAGCACATGCTGTTAGCCAGCCTTGGGAACGCTGACATGAAGAAGACCAAGAAGGAGTCCATTCTTACAAATCTCTGAGTGTCTGTTTTGCCTCCTTCCCCTTCTGTAACGCGTGCCAATTGATACCCGCCTCGGGGGATTCCCGCAAGCAACAGACAGATAGTAGTCCTGGGCAAAGCAGGCAAATCTCCTGAGTATTTTCTAGGGATTAGGCTCTGCATAAAAGGCAATTTGTACATTCTCCATTTCTTCTCACACCAACTCTGATGGGCTCGTGAGGACACCAACAGAGAAGTTAAGCTACGTGCCCAAAGCTCACAGCTTTAGGGGTGCAAAGAAATGATTAGACTCCCTCAGACCACATGCTGTGTTATAGTTCACAGCATGGCCCCTGGAAGAGCTCATGGATTCACTCAAAAATGGTCAGAGGTGAAGTGGTTGAATTATGAGGGTGAGCCCTAATCTCATTAGTGGGTAAACCCATTAATGGGGTAGTGGATTTACTGGGTGGTAAGATAGGCAGGCGGGCTGTGATTGGAGGAAGTGGGTCGCTGGAGGTGTGGCCTTGAGGACCACACATACGTCCATGGACTCCCTGTCTCTCCCTCTCTGCTTCCAGACTCCATGACATGAGCCCAGAGTCTCTTCACTCATGCCCTGAGCTCCGCAGATTTGATATGGATTGAAACCTCTGAAATCTCCAGAGCTGTCAGCAAATAAATCTTACCTTATCTATGCTGTGGTTGTCAGGTATCTTGGGTCACAGCAGTTAAGCATGCCAATTGAAATACCACCACACCCTACCATCTCCTATGCACAGGGCGCCAAACAACTTAATGTATAAATTATAAATGCATACCTAATGTGTTCACGGGTTAGGGATCCTTCTCAGGTACCCCGATATAATTTAATTATAAAGTTGGACATTGTGCAAATGAGTATTTGCATTCTGTTCTAACCGTGGCTAGGATGGCTTCTGCTGCCCACACAAAGGCAGGAAGGAAACACCCCATTTTCACAGAGCACACGATCCATTTTCCATGCAGAACTTTGGTTTTAATTAAGGGCAGTAATCAGATGATCTTGCCTTAATTAACTCCCCAGAGCGCCCTCTTTGATATTTTCCACATCAAATATTGCAGCCTAAAGATGATTTGCAGACATGAGCTAGACATTTGCCATGTTTCGAGAGCGCGCCCCAAGGCTGGGTGTGGATTCCTGTCCCCTCCCTTCCTGGGGACGGCCCCCTGCCTCAGAGCACTCAGGACTCAGGTCCGGGAGGGATCCTCTGGGTTTGCTCCCTTAGTCAATGATTTTCTTTCTAGCTTATCACTTTTGTCTTTCTGTTATCACAGGAGCAGTGTACATTTCATCTTAATTACACATCTGCTTAATCTGTAATTTCTGATTTAGGGCCATTAAGTCCTAATTACAAAAGGGCCGCCCTTGACAGGGGAAACCAAGTGAACTCAGAGAAACGGAACAGAAAGGCAAAATGGAGGGTGGACTTATTGCACAGAATTAAGGCGGGGCCTCGAGACCCTCGGTGGGGCCGCTAATCGTTCACAATCCTGTGGATCTGAGAGTGTCCCTCTCTGGGTCCCAACCAAGTGGACCACCCTCAGAGGTAGGGAGATCAGAAAACCCTCAGCCGGGTGTGGCGGCGCAGGCTTGTAATCCCAGCATTTGGGAAGCTGAGACAGGAGGATCACCATTCAAGGACAGTCTCAGCTACTTAGAAAGGCCCTTTGCAGCTCAGTGAGACCCTGTTTCAAAAAAATAAAAAGAATAAAAAAAAGGGCTGGGGGTGTAGTTCAGAGGTAGAATGCCCCTGGGTTCCATCCCCAGTACTGAACAAAAAAAAAAAAAGAAAGAAGGAAAGAAAGAAGGAAAGTAAGGGAGAAAGAAAACGCTGATGTTCAAATAAAGCTAAAATCTCCAAGTGAAAAATCATCCAGCTTAAATTTCTTTTTTATTTTTTATTTCTCTCTTTTCCTTTATCTTTATCTATCCCCCTCCCTTTTCTCTCCTTCCTCCCTCCCTCCTTCCTTCCTTCCTTCCTTCCTTCTTTCCTTCTTCCCTCTTTCCCTCCTTTCTTTCTTTCGTGTCACGGTCTCACTGCATTGCCCAGGATGGCCTCAACCTCCTGGGCTCAAGAAATCCTCCTGCTTCTGCCTCCTGAGTAGCCAGGCCTACAGGAATGTGCCGCCATGCCCAACTTGAGCTCATCTGTCTTTAGTGGCTTCTTGTTAAAACACAACAATCCCAAGCCAAACCCAACTCTTAAGTAACTATGTTTAGATAGAAAACTTTAAACCCACAACCACCCATAAAGGAAAAACTAGCATGACTTGCCTTAAATAGAAGGCGACTATAATAACCATTATGATGTTTTTTTAAAGTTCTCCATCTTACGTAAAAGCGTCAGGAAACCATGCTTTGGGGAGGACCGCATTGAATCCTCATTGACACTCTCTGAGTCAGTAAATTCCACATTTTTCAGATAAGGAGAGAGAGTACGTGGCCCATTTAAAAATCACACATCTAGGAGAGGGCAAGGTCGTGCCTCGAGCTGTCAGGATGCGGCTGTCCTCGCCTAGAACCCAGGGAATGGGAGCTAGCCCTGCAGCCCAAGAAGTCTGGGCTCCTCTGTGCCATCAGCCATGCAGAGGCGGAGGGCGGCACTCTTACCTGGAGCTGAGGATGCAGCTGCTGATGTCTGACTGCCCAGAGGGTGTCCTCACAGTGTCTGTGGCCAGAGACAGAGTACAGCTCAACCAGGACTGCAGGCTGCCCACTGGCTGGGAGCTCACCATGGAGACGGTATCCCTGGAACCAGAATGCAGGATGCTGTATTCACAATGACAACCACAACGGCGGCAATAACTAGACATTCGCTTGGCAGCAGAAGCCGGGCTCCATGGGAACTGCACGACGTCACTCTTTGAAGCCAGTGCTCTCCCTGGTATTCAGATGGGAGTCCTGGGATTTACAGATGGGAGTGCTGGGTCTTGGCCAAGGTCACCTAGCTGGTCAGTGATGAAGCTGGGATGTGAACCTTGTTCCTTTTGATCCCAACGCCCTGATTTAACCACTGTGCTCTCATTTGAGAAGACACACCGTCCGATACAGGTGTGGAGGCCTCTGATTTGGGGATAAAACTTGGCATTGAATTTTATACCCAGTGATATGTTCTCGGGCCATACCACGTGTGAGGGTCTTCACTCCTTCCCTGCCTTAAATTGGAATGTCTTCGTCAACGAGGATTTTGTTTTGATGCTCCCAGATTTTAAAAGCCGCATGGGACAAGGTCCACGTGGGTATTCAATAATTATTTTCTGGTTGATTTTCCCATGGACTATGGGGGAGGTTCTACATGGGGTAGCCAGTATCTATTTTCTGACTGATACACTCGTGTGTGTGTGTGTGTGTGTGTGTGTGTGTGTGTGTGTGTGTGGTTTGTTTTAGGATACTCTATGCCAGTCACCCGCACCATGAATTTAACATCAACTATCAAGACTCCATCCTAGGAAAGCAGATAAACATAAACCTACACCAATAATCATAAAATAAAGGAGAAATCACCAATGCTCTAGGGAGGGACAGGGAGTAGAATCTAATGGTGGTACGTAGGAAGCCTTGATTTGCGTCTCAGAGGAGGAACAGGCATGGCGCCAAGTAGTAACACTTGAGCTACGTATCCTTTGGAGATGAGGACTTGGCCGCGGAAGGCCGGGAGAAAGAAACTTCAGGAGGAAGGACCCGTGTGCATTCAGGCATGGAGGTCAGAAACGGTTAAGGCGTAGGCAATTCAGAGAGTAGGAATTATAATTAGAGAGGGAAGTAAGGCTCAGAATGTGCAGGATGGAAATGTCCATCAAAAATGTCTCCTCTGGGGCAATGGGGAGCCACTGACCGTATCTGAAGACTCTAGCGTGATAAGCCCGGGCTTCTCGTCCTGTCTAAATAAAGTTGGACATTTCAGTCCAGTGTCCCTCGTGTTACATGTGATGACCACAAATCCAGGGCCTTCTGGGCATTGCTGAGAGTGCTCTGAGTGGGTGTGGACGTGCAGAGAGACAGTCCAGGGCTCGCCCTTGGAAGCAGCTCAGTTTCACTCAGGGTTAACTTACATCTCTTTTCTGTCGCCACTGCTACACTCCACCGCCGTCTGCACGCTAGAAGGGGGCACGAGAAAGGCTGGTTACACTTCTGCTGCCGTGGGGGGACCGGATCTTTGACTTCAGACCTGTGCTGCGGGCTCGAGTCTCCCGCATTCTCCTTCCATTCCTCGCTGCTGTGTGTATCTTGGGGAAGTCAGTCGCCCCCTCTGAGCCTCCCATCTTCCTCTGCAAAATGTGGCTAATAACAGCGCTCTCTCTCTCTCTCTCTCTCTCTCTGCCTTCTGAGTTACGGAGCAAGGGATTACCCTCATAAAGATCTCGGCAAGGCGCCTGGCAAATACATGGTGCTAATTAAGTGGTAGCTACGACTAAGTCATCGCTATGACTCTACCTAGTACCCCCCGCACTGCTATTATTAATAGCGTTGCTATTTGCGACAACAATGCTGTTCAAAAATAAAAGCAGGTGTTTTTTTTCCCCCTTTTATATTCTAACAAACCAGATATGAGGCAGGGTGGCTTCCCAAGGCATTGTGGGAAATTCCCAAACAGCTACTGGCAGCAGTGGCTGTTCCTTGTGTGTGGGGAGGTCCTGTCATCCAACACACATGCTGTACACGGTCTCTCGTCTTCCCGGTCTGCGCCTGTGTTGTAGAGATGAGGAACCGGCCAGCCTTGTCTAATGTCACACCTGAAGACCTGAAGACCAGGTCATAGGGGTTATTCAGGTCATGTTCCTAAACCAGTGCACAATCACCTGATGTGTGGGCACAAAATACCACATTGCAAACCTCAGACAGCCGAGGTCTCACCTTAACTGAGACCTTGCAGCCTTCATCGTTGCTGGAATTGTTTACTCAAAACGAGTTTATCGTCAAAGGCCAAGAGCTAGGTACGGTTGTCATTTGGGGCATTTTTTTTAAAAAGATGATTGGCGTATTGTGAGCACACATCATAATGAAACTCAGAGCGCTAGAGACATCCGTGTACACAGCACTTGGTGAGCCTCCCCCATCCCTCCTTCCTCCTGCCCCTTCCGCATCCATGGCACCGAGGTTAGCACTGATAATCTCGTACGTGTCACAGTGTCCGCGGAAGGGTCTCCTCCATCCAGTCTCCCTCCTCCCCTCTCTCCATCGCTCTGCTGCGCTGTCTCCTGTATCTAGAGTCCCCCCTGCGTCCCGATTTCCCCCTCGCTTCCGAGTAGGAGGGGAAGACATAAGACCCTTCACTCTCTGTGACTGGCTGGTCTCACTTAGCGTAATGTACTCTCGTCCCACTCATTTTCCTGCCAAGGACAAAACTTTGCTCTCCTTTACAGCTGAGTAGAATTCCGTTGTGTGTGGAGATGAACGCATTACACACACATACACACACACACACACACACACACACACACACACACACACACACACATACACACACAGCGGAATTCCATGCTGCTGGACTTTGGGCGCCTCTGTTCCTGGAAGGCCTGCTTGCTCCCTCTGGGAAATGCATCTGCCGCTCCTTGGTTCCCTTTCTCAAGCACCCGTCACCCTCAGGGGCTTCCGCGTCCATGCATCTGTCCTTCCAGGCTGCGGGGCCACCGTGGGCCTAGAACACGTGGGTGGGTCTTGACTCTCAGCCCTGGCTCAGGTCAGACCAGAGGTCCTCGGGCAACTCTTGAAGCATCCATTAGGAAAGGGTCAGTCTACCACAGCCATAGGTCAGCTCTTCTACCACTCCGTTCTAGAAATAAAGCTTTATTTTTGCCATAATAACAGAGAAGAATATTTGCCACAGAGACTGCACGGCGCCCAAAGGCTAAATGTCTACTATCCGGCTTTTGAAAGAAAAAGATTCTGCGCTAGAACAAAAGCACCTTTTGTGAACACTGCTGAGAGTGGAAAGTGGCTCCCAGAAATGCCCACATCCTGATCCCTAATCCCGAGAAAACAGGCATCCTGTCATGTCAAAAGCCTTGCTGAAGCCCAGGCACGCTTGCTGGGAGGACTCCATTTGACTAAACACTAACCTTTCCTCGGGCATGCTTGGGAAAGTCTTTATGGTTTAAGAACTATAAAAGTGCGTGCCGGTGGGGCCTGCTGTCTGCTCTTGGCCACAGCGGGCTCCAGGAGTGTGAGCCCCGTGGGTAGACTTAGCGTCCATACCTCTCACCTGGCACTAGGGACTCACGGACTCCGTGATGTCCCTCTGTGTACGACATCGTCTCTCCCCTCCTCCACATTCACCCACACTCTCCACCCTGCTACGTGCTGGGGCTGATCTGCATGAACTGCGTTGAGGGGCTCCCTGCCCCCGTAGCTTCCCCTTGGGTCCAGCCAGCGGGCAGCCTGGCTGGCACGTGGAAGGAGACAGAGGGGGAGTGGGAGACCGAGTGTTTGGTCTCCTGGAGGTCTCTCTACCGCACCTCCTTTTCCTAACTTCCCCTTTAAACCAAAGACCAAGCTCCTCCTGTCAGGAATCCTGCTCTGAACAGTGGTCTTCCCCCACTCCCTCTCCCCCTCTCTGTCTCTGTCCCTCTTTTCTTCTTCTCTCCTTTCCCTCCATCTTCCCACCTCTCCCTCCTTCCTGCTTCCCCCTTCTCTCCTCTCTCGATTTCAGCAACTGTGCCCGCCCTTGCCCTTTTAGACCAGGTGGCAGCTCCTGCTAACCCCCGGGTGCTGCGCCATCCCTGGGGCCTCCCTACCTCGCAAACACTCCTTTGCAAATAGTCCCCTAATAAGTTCTCTTAATCTGGGATTTGCTTTCTGGCTCTTGACAGATTCACTTGCAACAGTTCATGTCCGCGCTGGTCTCCATCTTAACAGGACGACCTGGGTTTTCCAGGTCAATATCTGACAAGCTCAATAAGCAGAGAGAAGACGCAACCCACCTCTGTGTCGCTGAACCCCACCATGTGCAAAAAAAAAGTGGCAAAAAATCTGAAGAGACAATCGTAAAACACAAAAGATAATGCGCAACCATTACCAGCCCCTCTTTTTTTTTTTTTTTTTTTTTTTGGTGGTACTGGGGTTCCTGGAAGCCCTTCTTCCTCCGGGCTACACTCTCAGACCTATTTTATATTTTGAAACAGGGTCTCTTACGCCAGCACGGCTGGCTTCGAACCTGCGCGATCCTCCTGTCTCCGCCTCCCAAGCACGGGGATTACAAGCGTGCGCCACCACGCCCGGCTTACCAGCCCCTCTTAAGCCTTTGACTTTGGCAAAGAACTCGTCATGAGCACAAAGACAAAGACGCGGTGTTGGGACGTGACTGGCGACTCCTACATTTTGTCACGTCTGATTCCTGCCTCTGTCTTCCTGGAGCCCGAACCACTGGATTTGGCACAAAACCTCCAAAGACCGCCAGGTGGTCTGTCTAACCGTCCACTCAGGATGAAATATTGCTGGGAGCCGAGGCGGTGTCCAGCCTGGCCCACACATTATCTGCCAACGGGGGAGCTTTCAACAAAAATAGAGTATGCTCAAAGTAAAGAGGGTGGATTGAGAGCTCCTGGGAACCGGAGGAGCTTCTGAGAGCTGCACCCCACATTTACACTCTGAGAGATGTCAAAGGCACCAAGCACCTTTCTCAGGAGGGAGTCCAGTGGAGGAAAAACCAAAGGGGGTGGGGGTGTTGTTCTGCCTGCTGTGAGAAAGCAAAGAACCACCGTGTGGTGACTTGTGCATGACATTGGTGTTGGTTCCAGATGGGACTTGGGTTTGCACTACACAGTGTACAGTCTTCAAGTTTTGGGAGACCCCACTGAGGCTGCCAAGGATGGGCAAGAAGAGGCAGCTAGGAGGGGGCAGCTCCAAACCTTCCCCTCCTACTCCAATCAAAGGACAGCTGTGCTTCATTCTAAGCCGAGATGTTCTAGAAGAGTCTGCTTTGGTATTTAAAAACAAGGGGTTGTACTGAAAAGAGGGGAATCTATTGACCCACCCGTCCTATGGAGGAGAGTCTCTATGCTGCAAGCTCTGTGGGGGTTGCTTGTCCCTAATCTGCAGTCCTAACAAGAAGGGCGCCATCCCTTGTTTTTGTTTTGTTTGTTTTTCTGGGGTACTGGGGATGGAACCCAGGGCCACTGTACCTCCGAGGCTCCACCCCCCCAGCCCTGTTTTTTTAAAAATTCTTTATTATTTATTTATTTATTTATTTTTGGTGGTACTGGGTTCCTGGAAGCCCTTCTACCTCTGGGCTACACTCCCAGACCTATTTTATATTTCTGAAACAGGGTCTCTTATGCCAGCACGGCTGGCTTTGAACCTGCGCGATCCTCCTGTCTCCACCTCCCAAGCGCTGGGATTACAAGCGTGCGCCACCACGCCCGGCCTAATTCTTTATTTTGAAACAGGGTCTCACTAAGTTGCAGAGGGCCTCACTAAGTAGCTGATGCTGTCCTCGAACCGTGATTCTCCTGTCTCAGCCTCCGGAATGCTGGAATTACAAGCGTGCGCCACCACGCCCGGCTTAGTCTTCTTATTTTTGAAACAAGGTCTCACTGAGTTGCAAAGGGACTCGCTAAATAGCTGAGGCTGCCCTCAAACCGCAATCCTCCTGTCTCAGCCTCCAGAATGCTGGGGTTATAAGCGTGCGCCCCCATGCCAGGCCCTTGTTGAGTGTAGGTGTGTTAGCAGCAGCCTAGAAGGGTGAAAGACCTCTCCATGGTGCTGATCTACCGGCAGCACACTGACCTGTGCTTGGTATTTCTCTCTTGCTTGGTGCCTGTAGCTTTATAAAAGAGAGAGAGAGCGCATTCTGGGAGGCTGAGACAGGAGGATCGCGGTTCGTGGACAGCCTCATGAGCAAAGCCCTTTGCAACTCAGTGAGACCCTGTTTCTAAATAAAGAATAAAAAATCGGACTAGGGGTATAGCTCGGAGGTAGGATGCCCCTGAATTCCATCCCCAGTACTGAAAAGGAGAGGGGGGAGGAGAGGGAGGGAGACAGGGAGACAGGGAAAGAGACAGACTTGTGCCAGGAATTTGTAAACAGAGAACGGTAGTGAGAAACATAATTGATTAAATGTCTTCAGACTCATCCCTTTGGGGTGAACCTGGGCCAGACAACTGCAGTCTAAATGCAAATATTGCCTGGAAGTAACACACAGTCGTTGGCTCCACGTCTTGGTGACAGACACAAGCTTGCTGTCATGACAGGCCAGCTACTGGGCAGACGAAGGAGAACTGGACAAGGGAAAGGAGAGACAGGAGCCTGTTTTACATGACAACAGGGCGCTGCTTTTAGCAGCGTGGTGATCGGGTCGGCCAAACGTCAAATCGTGGTGCCATAACTGAACCGTGAGGGTGTGAGGGACGAGATTCTCGACTTCTCTGAGCCTCGGTCTCCTTGTCTGTAACCCAAGCATGATCATAACAGGGACCTCGGAGAGCTGTGGGGACATCGAGTGCCTCACAGGTAACCTGGCCCCCGGCACAAAGTAAGTCCTCCAGAAATGGTACCTTGTTACTACTATTAATTTTGATAGTTAATATGATTAATTATTAATAATTTGCAGAGTGTTCTGGAACTCCAACTCCCTCTGAATCCCATTAGCTGGGTACACAGGTAGAATCAAGCTCAGAAAGCCAGGTGACCTGTTTTCATGAGTATATGTGAGTGTGTGTGTGTGTGTGTGTACACATGTGCATGGTACTGGGGACTGAACCCAGAGGTATTCTACCTCCAAGCTATACCCCTATCCAGATTTCCAGATTTTTATTTCTTTATTGGAAAACAGGATCTATGTTTTTTTTTTTTTGTGGTACTGGGATTCCTGGAAGCCCTTCTACCTCCGGGCTACACTCCCAGACCTATTTTATACTTTTTATGTGGAAACAGGGTCTCTTAAGCCAGCAAGGCTGGCTTCGAACCAGCGCGATCCTCCTGTCTCCACCTCCCAAGCACGGGGATGACAAGCATGCGCCACCACGCCAGCCTGGAAAACAGGGTCTAAGTTGCTGAAGATGGCCTTGAACCCATGATCCCCCTGTGTCAGCATCCCAGGTTCTGGGATGACAGGTGTGTGCCGCAATGCCTGACTCTGAGTAACAGCATTTAAATGGGTTCTCTCCTGCGCCACGGTAACCTTGTGTTGTAACTCGGACTGGGAGTGAACCCTAACCCTGACCCTAACCCTAATCCCTAACCCTAACCCCTAACCAACCCCTAACCCTAACCCTAACCCCTAACCCTAACCCTGACCCTAACCCCTAACCCTAACCCTAACCCCTAACCCTAACCCTAATCCCTAACCCAACCCCTACCCCTACCCCTAACCCCTAACCCTAACCCTAACCCCTAACCCTAACCCCTACCCTAACCCCTAACCCCTAACCCTAACCCCTAACCCTAACCCTAATCCCTGACCCTAACCCCTACCCCTACCCCTATCCCCTAACCCTAACCCCTAACCCTAACCCTAACCCTAACCCCTACCCTAACCCCTACCCCTAACCCTAACCAACCCCTAACCCTAACCCTAACCCCTAACCCTAACCCCTAACCCTAACCCTAACCCCTACCCCTAACCCTAACCAACCCCTAACCCTAACCCTAACCCCTAACCCTAACCCTAACCCAGATCAGCGGAGAAATTGTTATTCCTGACCTACAACATGTTCATTACCTGGGGCAGGAGGAGGGGGGAAGACTAGAAGGTAAGACATCCGTAGAAAAGGGCTGTCAGGAAACTGTGTGTGGCCTCAGTGGCAGCCACAATCATTGGTTAGACCCAAATCTTTCAACTTGTCCTCTCGCAGACTAATTTTAGCCAGGTTATAAAGGCATGTGTGCTGGAAAACACCCAGATGATCCTGAACCCAGCAATAGAGGATTCTTTTTCTAGAGCAGCCATCTCAGACTGGCCCAGCTGGAATCGATGCACTTTTAGCTAACTTGGAAGTCAGAGGTCATTTGCTGACCTCCCCACGCCCCATCTACACGCTCAGCCTCAGAGCAACAGAGGAGCCGCAGCCTCAGACGGAAGGCTCTCTGTCAGCTGACACAGCCCTCCCTCCATGAATAATGAG
Source organism: Muscardinus avellanarius (assembly GCF_963383645.1). NCBI lineage: Eukaryota > Metazoa > Chordata > Mammalia > Rodentia > Gliridae > Muscardinus > Muscardinus avellanarius. Next base: position 20,835,634 of record NC_137807.1, read on the forward strand.
CGTGCTCCAGGCCTGGGGGGACCAACTTAAAGCATCTCTCCATTAATCTAAGAAGGCTGATGCACAGTTGAAGTTTGCAAGTCCCCGGTGCGGGACAGCACACGCTTAACTGTTGCTGTATTCGCCAACTGGCTTGCTGAGCACGTAGACACATTTCCGGCCTGGAAAGCCTGTTAAACTCACATCGAATTCCCAACATGGGAAAATGTGACTGTTCATAATTTGAACAAGTATCTCAAAGAACCGCACCTGGAACTGAAGCACCTCTGTGTCTCTCTCCCCTCTCAAGTGGGTTTGAATTCTAATAGAGAGCTTAGCTTGGAGAAGTATCGTGGACCAGTCCCCTGGCCTCAATCCAAAGCCCTGACCCCAGGTACTAGGACAAGTAAAAGTCAGAGCAGCCTAGGGCTGCCAACAAAGGGAAGACTCTGGGCTGGCCTTGGGGCAGCAGCTGGGACTTTAGCTCTGGATAGGGGACCTACAACCTAGCAATGCACAGACTTCTTTTTGCAGCTGATCAGATAGTATGCTTTGTGCAGTCTTAATTATTTAAGGTGAAGCCTCTTTTTGTTATTGCCCAATATAGAATCTCCCCTGAAGAGCTCAGGGTTGATAGAATCATGAGGGTTGTAATCTCATCAGTAGATAAATCCACTGTAATGGGCTCATCTGGGTGGAAACCTGGGCCAGGTGAGTCCCTAGGATTGTGATTATAGGGACAGTGCTTGTGTCTCTTAATCCTCTTTCTTGTTGGCTGTCTCTCACTCCCAGCCTCCATGAAGTGAACACAGCATGAAGTGAGAGCAAAGTCCCCCCCGCCTCCACTTTCTGATGCCCTGAGCTCCAGGCCCCAGCCTCACATGTACCGAACCCAGAATCTCCAAGAAACTGTGAGCATATAAATCTTCCTTCCCGTAAGTCAACTGCTTTGGATAATAGCATTTGACTTAGATGTGTGGTCATCTGCTTTGGATGATAGCAGTTGACTTAGATGTGTGGTCATCTGCTTTGGATGATAGCAGTTGACTTAGATGTGTGGTCATCTGCTTTGGATGATAGTAGTTGACTTAGACACCTCCATAGGCAAAATTTTCCAGTTTCCCCATTCCTGTGACTTTACTGAAGTCAAGGTTTCAATCTCAGATCCAGGTTATGAGGCACTGAATCAGGACCAAGAACTGCTGAGAATTAGAAAGGGCTTCCCTGGACCAACTTGGGGCCAGCGCTGGTGGCTCATGTCCAGAAGGGCTCACATTTGGCTTCATGCCTGGCCATCACTGGCTTGAAATTTTAAGGTTTTAAACAAAGAAATCCACATTTGTATTCCATCCTGGGCCCCACACATGGTGCAGCAGAGGCTAGGTGGGGCTCTGGGGCACTTTAAGAAACTAAGAGCCTCAGTGGGTTCCCATGGGCCATTTTGCAATGGGAAGGAAGACAGGGAGAAGGAAGAAGGTGGGATGGAGAAAGAAGGAAAACAGGAGAGAAAGAACCACTTCTTTTCCTAACTCAAGGATGCTGGTCTTCCCTCGCCTTCTAGAAAAGCCCTGCTCTGGCTTCATTAGCACATTCCCAGCTCTCCCCATAGCAGGCTCCACTTCCTCCTCCAGTTTCTGTTCTCACGTCTTATCCCCAGAGAGAACATGTCTCTCCCTTGCTAGTTATCAGAGGACGACGTCTTCTGCCTTTAGAACTGCAAAAGAACTGTTTTATTTGTTTATTCTTGTTTCATCTGTCAGTCCACTCACTTCACACACACACACACACACACACACATCAGAATGCAGGTCCCTTGAAGGCAGCTTCATTTTTGAGCTACCCTATCCCTATCCCTCAGCAGTTCGAGAAATCCATGAGCTAGCCTCAGCACCGGATGTCTGCTTCCACCTGGTCTTAGGAGCCTTAGTTACCCACCCTCTTCTCATCTGTATAATGGAAACAAGAAGCCAACTGGAATGATGTACGTACCCAGTGTGGGATCTGGCATGGAATAGGTACTCAGTGAGAATAGATGGATGGATGAATGAATGAATGAATCAATCAGTCAATCAATCAATGAAAATCATGATGGTTGAGCCTCTACAATGCAAAAAGTATTGCTAGGAAGCTGTAGTTTTTAGCTTCCTCCTTCCCTCCTCCTCCTCCTTCTCCTTCTCCTCCTCCTCCTCCTCTTCTTCCTCCTCCTCTTCCTCCTCCTCCTCTTCTTCTATTTTTCTGTTTGTATGATACTGGGGATTAAATCCAAGGGCATTCTACCTCCAAGCCAGGGACTATTCTACCATAGCCTTTTTTTTATATTTTTGTTTTAAAACAAGGTCTTGCTAGGTTGCCGAATGCCTCCCTATATGGCCGAGGCTGGTCTCAGATCTGTGATCCTCCTGTCTCAGCTCCCCAAGTACTGGAATTACAGCCATGGCCGCCATGCTCAGCTTTCTTTACTTCTTATGACTTCAAGATGAAGAAACTGAGGGTCAGAGAGATGTAATGACTTGCTCAAGGGCAGGTGGAAATTAACCATGGGATCCCTAATTGGGCTCAAAATGCGCAGACTGTATGTCTCCAGTTCTCCCCGACCCCAATCACAATAATCCTACACACAGGGACAGCACCTTGTATTCTGTGGACAGTCTACACAGCAAGTCTGAAATACACGACAGATCTATTCTGGGGAAAAAGACCCCGGAACATGCAGAAAGAAAGATATAAGGGCCCAGAGACAGAAGGTGCTGGAAAGGCAGACAGAAAGCTGGAGTTCAGACCAGATTTCCTAGGTGCCCAGGGCCTTTTGTGAAAGATAGATTAGACCAGAGGATGTTCCTGGGTCTCATTGCCTGGGGGAGACAGATGCAGGGGCCTCCTGTGAGAATCAGAGTGAGGGTCGGCCTGGGAGCAGATCCTGCAGGGATGTCCTCCAGACCTTCACCTCCTGGCGGAATCTCACTCCCCCGGGGAGAAGTCTGTCCCCTGCTTCTTGTCACATGTCTGTCCAGTTTGTCACCCACACCCACATGCACAGCCTCCGTGCTCTTTAAGCGTCTATGGTTTGTTACAAACGCTATCTCTTTATGGCCGAATCAGATTCCACTGTGTGTAGGGATCACATTTCCTTTATCCCTCCATGTACTGGTGGGCATCCAAATTGTCTCCATAGTTTGGCCATTGTGAACTGTGCTGCCATCAACATGGATATGCATGCATCAGTAAGAGTATTCTGACTTTAATTATTTTTTAAAAGGTACCAAGGAGCGGTAAATCACATGGAGATCCCATTCCTACTCTTTCGAGAAACCTCTGACACTGATCTCCCTAGCAGTTGGACGAGTCTGCCATCCCACCAAGAGTGTACAGGATGGCCTAGGCCCCGCATCCCTGCCAGCACTGATCACTGCTTGCAGTACTGACGATTGCTATTCTAGCCAAAAAGAAGAAAAAGAATCATGCCATTTGTAGCAAAATGGAAGAAACAAAAGCCGTATGTTGAGTGACAACAGCCAGTTCGAGAAAGTCCGGGGTCCTTTTTTCTCTTATGAGGAAGGTAGAGAAGAATCGAGAAGAGGAGCTTCAGATAAAGAGGAGACAGACCAGGAGGACACTGGCAGGGATGGGAGAGGGCGAACGGATTGAGGACGGACACAGAGAGCGCAATGTTCTGCCCGTGCATGAGGGCATCACTTCCAACCTCCCTGATGCTGGTAGTGATACAGGGAGGAAAAGAGCCACGCAGAGGGACACCCAGCAAGGGCTGTGTGCACGGACGGGCGTGTCACTTTGAATCTCACTATGTTGTATAACTGCAAAGCACTAATAAAATAAGATTGCTTTCCAAAGCAATCTCTTGCTATGGGAGTGAAAATGGCCCAGGAGCCTTGCTTACTGGCTGACGGTCCTGACAGCCACTGCCATCCATCTCCATGAATACAAACGCTCGGGGGTTCTGCTCACGGGAGAGCCAGTCCACGTGGCTCGCAAGTTAGGGCAGCAAAGTGACTCTCTCGTGACGCTCTTAGAACTGGACGAGGGGGCCGCGGAAGGGGGCCCTCAATGTCATCCTGGACCACAAGCAGCAGCGACAAGGCTCTCTGGCACTTCTCCAGGAGCGTGGCAGCTGTGCAGACCAGCGGGAATGGCGGAGATACCCGGGATGTGCGTGAAAGTCACTTTTCAACAACCAAAGACGACTTGTTAGAGAAAGCTCAATTTTGAGGCAAGAACACGAGATTTGAGAGCCCAAGGGACTTCTGTCTCCCTGCTGCCTAGAGCGAACAACTTTACGGGGAAATTCGCAGTTACACATCTTTGAGCAGCCACAGTCAGCCCAGCTGTGCATCAAAGGAGGAGTCTGTACATGTTTTCAAATTACGTGCTAAAAGTACATTCTAGCCAGGCGTGGCGGCGCACATTTGTAGCCCTAGAACTTGGGAAGCTGAGAAAAGGATCGCGGGTTTAAGGCCAGCCTTGGTAAGTAACTTCACGAGGCCTTTAGAAACTCAGTGAAACCTATTTCAAAATAAAACAGGGCTGGGCTGTGTCGCTCAAAGGTAAAATGCCCTGGGGTTCAATTCCCAGTAACACAGGAAAGAAAAAAATACTAGCGCACTACATGCACGCCCATGTTTATAGAGGCGCAATTCACAAGAGCCGCACTATGAAACCAACCTAAGTGTCTGTCAACAGAAAAATGGATAAAGAAAATGTCGTGTAGACGCAGAAGGGAACTGTGTCCGGCCACCAAGAGGAACGGAAACTATCTCACTGGCAAGGAAAGGTGGAACTGGAGATCGTGGTGCTGAGATTAGCCAGGCACAGAGAAGCAAGAATGACAAGTATTCTCTCATAGTGGAACCCAGAGAGAAGAAAGGAAAGAAAGGGAACCTCAGAAAAATGGAAGAGAGACCAGCAGCCGAGAGGTGGGAGAACAGGGAGGGAGAAGGAGAGGGGAAGGGGGCTGCAGGGGACGGAATAGGCCCAGTCATGTGTTTTCCATACAGGAATATATCATGGCGACTCCCATTACTGTGGGTAATTATTTTTTCAGTACTGTGGATGGAACCCAGGGGCATTCGACTTCCGGGCTATGCCCCCAGCCCTATTTTTATTCTTTATTTTGAAACAGGGTCTCACTGAGTTGCAAAGGGCCTCGCTAAGCAGCTGAGGCTGTCTACGAACCTCGATCCTCCTGTCTCAGCCTCCCGAATGCTGGGATTACGAGCGTGCGCCACCATGCCCCGGCTTTATTGTGTGCAATTTTAACACACCGATACAAAACATGTAACTTGCAGAAGGAAGACTTATTAAAGATGACACTAGGCCGGACGTGGTGGCGCACGCTTGTCATCCCCGCGCTCGGGAGGCGGAGACAGGAGGATCGCGCAGGTTCGAAGCCAGCCACGCGTGCTGGCTTAGGAGACCCCGTTTCCAAATAAAAATGTAAAAATAGGTCTGGGAGTGTAGCCCGGAGGTAGAAGGGCTTCCAGGAACCCCAGTACCACCAAAAAAAAAAAACAAAAAAAAGATGACACTAGTGTAGCTAGGTGTGTGTGTGTGTGTGTGTGTGTGTGTGTGTGTGTGCATTATATAAGTTTTACTTTTCTTTCTTTCTTTATTTTTTCCATTACTACTCATGGAAGAGCCAATCTAAGTGTCTTGCAAGTTATAGCGACAAAATGAATTTGTAAAAACAGATGAGGCTTCGCAGAGGACATCAGTAAGTAGCTGAGGCTGACCATGAACCTGCGACCCTCCTGTCCTGTTTACAGGCGTGCGCCACCACGCTCAGCACACGATTTACAAAATAAAAATCAGCATGAAAAGCCAGGCATGGTAGCACATACTTGTAATCCCAGTACTTGGGAGGCTAGGACAGGAGGATCGCAGGTTTGAGGCCAGTCTCAGCAGCTTAGCAAGACCCTTAGCAACTTAGTGAGACCCTGGTTTTTTTGTTTTTTTTTTTTTGGTGGTGCTGGGGTTCCTGGAAGCCCTTCTACCTCCGGGCTACACTCCCAGACCTATTTTTATATTTTATTTGGAAACAGGGTCTCTTAAGCCAGCGCGGCTGGCTTCGAACCTGCGCGATCCTCCTGTCTCCGCCTCCCGAGCGCGGGGATGACAAGCGTGCGCCACCACGCCCGGCTGAGACCCTGTTTTAAAATAAAAAGTAAAATGGGGCTGAGGGTATAGCTGAGAGGTAGAAAACCCCAGGGTTCAAATCCCAGTGAGAGAGAAAGAAAAAGACAGAGAGACAGAGAGGGGTGGAGGTAGACACACACACGCATGTGTGCGCGTGCGCACACGCACATAGAAATAAGCATGAAAACCAAATAGATCGAGTCACTGGTAGTGCCTCCCACCAAACTGGCTTTCTTTCAGACTTTTCTGCCTGTGTGTGGCATCTCTGACAGATGCTCGCCTCGTCCCATTGGCTCAAGCAGATCCAGCTGTGCGCCCGCTCCGCCTGCCTGGCCCATCTCGCACCACGCCCCCTGGCTGGGCAGGAAGTACCGGCATGAATGGCCAAGGTCCAGAGGGGAAATTCAGCAGACCCTGCTTCTGTCTCTTACACCTGCTAATTTGCTGTAACCTTGAAGTGACCTTGAACGTTCTTGGCTCTCAGAGGAGGCGAAAGTCCTCCTAGAAACCGCGAAGGCTGCACTCCGAGGTCTGGGTTTGGACCACTCTTGCAGCAACACAGAGCAGCCTCCCCACAGAGGAAACGCACCGGGAAGGATGCGTTTCGGGTGGAGCCCGCTCAGGTGCGGGCAGGGGTGGCTTGCGGGCGCTGGGAGAGAACCTATCTGTAGGTTCCTCGTTCAAAGTATGCAAGGAAAATGCCTTTCTCTGCTGCCCTGGAGGCTGGGATGGGGCTAAGAGGCTGCAGCGAGAGAGGCGGTCGTGAGCATTCGGGAGGCTGGGACCGGAGGATCGCGGTTCGAGGACAGCCTCCGCTACTTAGCGAGGCCCTTTGCAACTCAGCGAGACCCTGTTTCAAAAATAAAAAGACTAGTGCCGGGCGTGGTGGCGCACGCTTGTAATCCCCGCGCTTGGGAGACGGAGACAGGAGGATCGTGCAGGTTCGAAGCCAGCCGCGCTGGCTTCAGAGACCCTGTTTCAAAAATATAAAGTAGGTCTGGGAGTGTAGCCTGGAGGTAGAAGGGCTTCCAGGAACCCCAGTACCACCAAAAAATAAAAATAAAATAAATAAATAAATAAATAAATAAATAAAAATAAATAAATAAAAAGACTAAAAAATAGGGACGGGGCTGTCACTCAGAGATACAATGCCCCTGGGTTCCATCAGTACTGCAAAAACAAAACAAAACAAACCAGGCAGTTGTGTTTCCCAGATAAACAACACACAAGAAAAGAAAAGGAGTCCCTGGGAACAGGGCGCAGTGGCCACCTGCCGGGGCTGGACTGCCCGGGTCCCTGTGCTGGGCTGGGGCACCTCAAACTCCTTCCCGCTGAGCAGCCCACCCTGGCCCGTAAAAGCCCGCGATGGCAGAGGAGATGCTAGGATGCAGTCTGTCTTCCAAGAGAGGGCAGGAGCCCTGGCGCTGAACTCGTGTGGTCCTGCTGACCCCCGGCCTCGAACCTGCGTTGATGGGTCAGCCGTGGCGTTTGTAACACAGCACCCAGGGCTCGTCCACGGCAGCGCGGGGCTCACCAATCGCTCGTCCACGGGCTCACTTCTCTCCCACCGCCCTCCAGGGAGGCGGAAGGTCGGATACGCAGACCCTGCGACCCGTGGGTCAGCAGGAATGGCCGCATCCGGGTCCTTCCATGCGGCTCAGCCTAAGAGGACTTTGCTCACCTCACCGGGGAGGGAAAAGAATGAGGGTGGGCACTGGCTTGTGCAAAAGCACACTGGGTCTCTTACCAGCCATTTCACCTCGCCTGAGGTGTGGCGAGCCGCGCCCGGGGGCTTCAGGGCCAATAAGGGGACATTAAAGGCAGCAGGGTGGCATCTTGCCTCCCCCCATCCAAGGCAGCCAGCTGTGCCCCCGACCCCAAAGGCCCTTGGGTCTCCCTGAAGATGGAGCCTCGGGTCTGCTACTAAAGACCTCGGAGCCCTGGAGGCGCAGCCCGCCCACCCTGCATCCCCAGCCCGCCCGCCCCACGCAGGCCACCTCTCTGTGTCACTGTCGCTGGACGCCACCTCTTCCAGGGCCGCCTGCAGGTCGGCAATGCGCCGGATGGACGTCTCCAGGTCCGTCTGCAGGGTTTGCCGCACGGCCGCGAGCTCCTCCACGTACTGCTCCTGCGGACACAGACCACAGGTTCACACTGGCTCCGGTAAGATCCCCACCCACCCGGGAGTCCTGGGGGGAGGCACGCCCCTGCTGGGCCTGCGGCTCTGAGCATCTATTACACAGGGCGCGCACAGCAGAAGCACCTCGGGTTCAGACAGATGTTCCGTGATCTCTAGAGGAGATGGGTCCTCAGGGCTTCCAGGAATGGCCCGGGGACACCCAGCTCGCCGTCCAGGCTGGGGAGCCTCTGAGCTCTGAGTCTCCACACACGTCGCTGGTGCAGCGGGTGCCCGGCCCACCATAGAGAGGTAAGTAGCATGCAAACCCAGCCGGGTCCCAGAGGCTGCCCTCGGAAGCTGAGTCCTGGGGCGCCCGGGGCTGGCGGCAGGGGCAGCGCACAATCGGGAAGGTCTCTTTTCAACGGTCACCCGGACGCCCCCACCTGTCTGTCCTCAGAAGCAGCAAAGGCGAAGACGGAAAGCCCAGAGGAGCCCCCAAGACGGACATTTTTAGAGCACCTTTGATTTACAGGACCGCGTGGAGCATCTGTGGCCTCGGACATTTATTGAGCGCCTTTAGTTTACAGGACCGTGTGGAACACCTGTGATCTTCATCACTCTAGAGCCTGGCAGGGGGGGTCCCGATGATCACCCCACTCCACAGAGGGGAAACTGAGTCCTTCCGTGGTAAAGACCTAACAGCAGTGCTGGGACGTGAGCTTAGTCCATCTGACTCCCCTCTCAGTGCTCATCCTCCAAGCTCAGTACGCCCTGATAGCTAACTGGATTTTATCCTGACTCTGAAAAGAATCTCTGACCTCTATTTACAACCCATATTTTTCACATCCTCACCCTTTATCTATTTGATTTTCTTGCGTGGTATTGGGGTTGAACCCGGAGGCATTCTACTTCTGAGCTACACTCCAGCCCTTATTTATTTATTTATTTATTTATTTATTTTATTTATTTACTTACTTACTTATTTATTTTGTCGTACTGGAGAACGTACCCAGGGGCATTCTAATTCCGAGCTACAGCCCCCAGCCCTATATTTTATTTATTTATTTATTTATTTATTTATTTATTTATTTATTTGGTACTGGGGAATGAACCCAGGGGCATTCTCCCTCTGAACTATACCCCTATTTTTTATTCTTTATCTTGAAAGAGGGTCTCGCTAAGTGGCAGAGGGCCTTGCTAAGTTGCCAAGGCTGTCCACGAACCGCGATCCTCCTGTCTCAGCCTCCCAAACTAGGATTAGAAGCGTGCGCCACATGCCCAGCTCTCGGCCCTTTTTATTTTTGGTTTTTGAGAGTCTCATTAAGTTGCTGAGGTTGGCCATGAATCTGCGATCCTCCGGTCTCAGGCTCCCAAGTACTGGGAATACAGGCATGTGCCATACATCCAGCTAATCCCCACCCTTTAAGGCTGTGACAGTCGATGAAGGGCGATCTTGTCCCCAGACATTCAGGACTGGGGACATTTGGCCATGTCTGGAGACAGTCTTAATGGTCACATCTTGAAGGCTGTTCCTCTCATCTTGTGGGTAGAGGCCAGCGCTCCTGTCGCCTGTCCCATAACGCTTAATGCAGCATCTCCACAAAGAACTGTCAAGCCCAGCCGTCAGCAGTGCTGAGAACCCTGGGCTAAACCCCAGTTCCATCTTCTGGAAATTAATTCCACAGGGTTGGGGGAGAAATCAAAGGCCAAATAAAACTCTGTCCCCGAGGCTGCTGGGAGCGGGGTTGCTGATGACCCGGAGCAGCTGAAAGCGGTCTCATCCCCAGCCATGGGGGCAGTCAGGGGAGGCACAGGCCCCACTCTAGGCAGGTAGGGAAATCACAGCTTGCCACAACTAGGCAGATATTAACTTGAGAAAATGGACTGTGGTGATGGAAAAGGCCTTGGTGAGAAATATCGTGCCCAAATATATGCCCAGCAGACAAACTCGGGACAGCCGGGGGCGTTCATGGATGGGGGTTCATGGATGGGGTTCATGGATGGGCATTCATGGATGGGGGTGCAGTGGGGTGGGGGCTTCCCTCCCAAGCTCTCCATTGGAAAGTCTATTTTGGTACCATTTTTTAATTTTAATTCTTTTTTTTTTCTGCAGTACTAGGAATGGAACCCAGGGGCATTCTACCTCTGAGCTACACCCCAGCCCTATTTTTTATTCTTGACTTTGAAACAGGGTCTCACTGAGTGGCAAAGGGCCTCACTAAGTAGCCGAGGCTGTCTGTGAACTGCGATCCTCCTGTCTCAGCCTCCCAAATGCTGGGATTATAAGTGTGCTATGCCCAGCTTGGCACCTTTATTCATTTATTACTTATTTGTTTTTAATTTTAATTTTTTGTGGTACTGGGGATGGAACCCAGGGGCACTGTACCTCTGAGCTACACCCCCTGTCCTATTTTTTTTTTTTTTCGTTTTTTGAAACAGGGTCTCACTGAGTTGCAAAGGGCCTCACTAAGTAGCCGAGGCTGTCTGTGAACCGCTATCCTCCTGTCTCAGCCTCCCGAATGCTGGGATGACAAGCGTGCGCCACCACGCCCGGCTCGGCACCGTTATTTAAAGGAGCATACACACACTAACAATGGGAGAGGAGCGGAGAGGGGAGGGCTGAGAATCAGTGCGGTGTCCTGTTCCTCATTGAAGGCACCGGCTGTGTGGCCAGGAACAGTTCTCAGCCCATCTCTGGGCCTGGCGTTAAACCAGGAGCCTTCTCCCTCCAAGCTACACCTCCAGCCCCCCTTTATTTTTTATTTGGAAGCAGGGTCTCACTAAGTCCCTGATGGTCTAAGTAGCTGAGGCTGGCCGTGAACCTGTGATCCTCCTGTCTCAGCCTCCTAAATTATAGGCGTGCACCTCTGCACCCAGCTGGGCCTGGAATCTTTGGTCACCCGGAGCGAGGAGGGCGCAGAGCTGGGATGTGAGCATTGGTCTCCCCGCCGCATGGTCTCCCCGCCGCCTCTCCGGCTGCTGATATTTCTGTGGGAGGGAGGCGTGCACCCCAGCGCGGGAAGGGAGGCCTGTGGCTCCCCGTGGTGAGGGCACACTTGGTGTCCCTTGGCCGATCGATTGGCTTGCCCGCTGCTGTTATTATATGGTTGCACCTTTCAGAGAGATTCTGAGTCTTTTCAGTTCTAAAAGGAGAGAGAGACCTGGCAGATGCATGCTGAGAGGGGCTCAGAGATGAGGTGTCCCGGGGGAGGCCCAGGCAGCGTGAGGAGGGGCTGGCGCTGCTGCACGTTAGCTGAGCACAGCTTCCAGCTGTGAAGTCCCAGCACTGACAGGGAGGGACCTAGGGAGGTGGAGCCCCAGGCTGCAGGCCAGCAAGCTGTCAGAGGAAATAAAAGACAGCCAGGGACAGGGAAGGGGCGCTCACCCCAGGACGCCAGCAGACATCAGCTCACAGACACACTCAGGAAATGTTCTGGGTCTGAAATCCCAGCAGCCCACAGGGCCGCGACTCCCCATAGAGGTCAGGAAAATGGAAACAGCCACCTTCTTCCAGGTGATGTGGCAGCCGTGTCTTGGTAAGACAGGGGAAAGGAAGCGCCTTAAATCTTAGGAGTGTCCTGCTTACTGGGTGCTGGGTGCTTAAGTGACTAGTTGCTTCAGAGAAGAGGATACTGAGGCCAGGGGAGCAGCTTGGCCTGAGGGCAGGCAGCTGGGAGGCTCCCCCCAAGTTGGGCCGAGCCTCCCGGTGTTGGGGCTCCCAGCTGAGAACTGTGGAGGTGCAGGGACTGAGGAAATGGCAGCGGTCGCCCGCCCTGGCTCTGCAGGGTGACCCTTGCCCACGTCAGGGTCAACACAGAAGCAGCAGATGTCAAAAGACACAGCACCAGTCTTAGGGAGGACCGACTGGGCTGGGAAACGGGGCCTCAAGAGCCAATCAAAACCATCATCTCACAGCCATGAGAAGAGACCCTGGCTTCCAATCCAAGTCTGTCGCTCAAGGGCTGTGTGACCTTCAGCCAGTGGCTCACCCTCTCTGGCCCTCTGCTGTGGCGCTGGGGAAATGGAACAGCAGTTGTCTCCCTTGAGAGGAGCCAAGGGGCTTAGCAGGGGGACCGTTCCCACCCGCCAATGGCAGTGTGGCTGTTTTGTGCTACTAGGGCGAGGAGGAGGCCTGCTGAAAGCCAGGGTGGCGTGGGGAAGGGGCAAGCTAGCCCATGAGCCAGAAAGCCATCGCCAGACAAGGGCCCGGGGACCACGGGGTCTGATCTGCCCTGCGCACCCACGCTGCGCCTGCCCCGGAGCTCGGGAGCCCGTCAGATTCGGTGGAAACGCCCCGAGAAGAACCGGCAGCTCTACCTACACCCGTGTAATCAGCAATCAGCGCGTCTCTCCTGCCTGGCTGATTACAGAGCCTTCAGGGCTGCAGGAAACAGTGTTACCCGATGGTGCTCTGAGGGACGAGGAGGGGCCGCCCAGGGAGAAGGGTCCTAAACAGCAATGGGTAGGGCGTGAGTAGCCGTCTTCTGACTCCTAGCCTGGGGGAACACGGAGGGGGCGCAAGGGGCCATGTGGTCCCACTCACAATGCCAGGGCTGGGTGGCGCTCCTGAGGGCTGGGTCTGGCCCTCTCTAGACACTCAGAGCACGCGGAAATTCGGGTGGTGGAGAGATATCAGGATACAAAAGTCTTTATAATTAGATGTACGCATAGCACAAATCCAAAGATGCTCATCATGTGTTAAGACTGATAGAAAACTGCTGTAATAGACACACAACACACGCAGGCACGCACACATATACACACACACATATACACACGCACGCAAACATATACACATGCACATACACACATATACACACACGCACGCACACATATATACACGCACACACACATACACACATATACACACACATATACACAAGCACGCACACATACACACGCACATACACACATACACACATGCACACACATATACACACATGCACAAACACATATACACATGCACATACACACATATACACACATGCACACACACATATACACATGCACATACACACCTATACACACCTATACACATGTGCACATATACACACATATACACACATACACACATGCACACACATATACACATGCACATACACACGTACACACATATATACACACATGCACACATATACACACATACACACATATATACACACACGTGCACACATACACATATACAGACACGTGCACACATACACATATACACACATATATGCACACATATACACATACATGCCCACACACATATACACACACATATGCATGCTAATATAGAGTCTGTATTCATCTACTGTCCAGTTCATACATCTATTTGCTCAATGAACATGTACTGAGCACCTGCTGTGTCCCGGCCCTGATTAGACAGGCACAGCTCAAGGCTGTAGGGTCGTGGGTGGCGCAGAGTGGACACTCCACGGGAACCTCATCTCCCTGTGGGCCTGGGGCTGGCGCCAGGGTATGTTTTGAGATGGAGCAACCGGTGTGGTCCTCTGACTCTCAGTGGTGACCGAGGTCTCCTGTGCAGTATAATGTACTTCCTGTGTACACAGGGGAAGACAAGGGTGCGCAGTATGAAGGCACCATGTACCTTCGCTGGGCTGGAGAGAATCGGGGTCCCAGGCGTGGCTGCCGGGCTGTCCCCCCAGGAGGACCCCTAGGGAGCTGGCCTGGTGGGAAGCAGTTCAGATGATAATTAACAGCTGCCATTAAGATAATCTCTTTTCCTGTTGTTCAATTAGAGGCTAATATTTAAAGCTGTTGTTTGTGGGTGTAGAACATTTCGATCTTCTGCCTGCAGATGCTCAGGCCTCCCCTCTCCTACATCAGGAGGTGCCCCCCCGCCCCGGGGACCCAAAGCTCAAGTCACCCACGCCCTGCTGTTTACACCACAGAGCAATCCACCTCAAAACAGCCCCCGCCACCGAGAAAATCCATCGCGTTATTTTCTTCTGATTCGGGAAAGACAAACAGAAACTTCATGGTATGTGTAACTGTGTACACACGTCTGTATACACAGATACACCTGCAAATATCCCTGGTGTCGTGCTCGCAGCTCCCTTGATAAATATTACATGTTTATTTCTCAGCCTCTTTCTGATGTGTGATTAGCAAAACTTTTTTTTGTTTGTTTTTTGTGTGTTTGTTTGTTTTGGTGGTACTGGGTGGGGTTCCTGGAAGCCCTTCTCCCTCCAGGCTACACTCCCAGACCTTTTTTTATTTATTTGGAAACAGAGTCTCTTAAGCCAGCGAGGCTGATCCTCCTGTCTCCGCCTCCCAAGCACGGGGATTACAAGCGTGCGCCACCACGCCCGGCTATTTGTTTGTTTTTATTTGTGGCACTGGGGTTGAACGCAGGGGCATTCTATCTCCAAGCTGTCCTTTTTCTTAGTCTTTGTATTTTTTGAAACAGGGTCTCACCGAGTTGCAAAGGGCCTCGCTAAGTAGCTGAGGCTGTCCGCGAAACCGCGATCCTCCGGTCTCTGCCTCCTGAATGCTGGGATTACAAGTGTGCGCCGCCATGCCAGGCCTGGCAAAACTTTTTTGCTTCAACTAAAAAACCAAATGGACTCACATCGCGGGCACACCGGGGTATCAAAACACCCCCAATATATCAGGTCTTTTCATACGCTTAATATGTTCATGACGAATAGTGAAATACACCATAAATATTGCATAAACAATATTCTTACTTATGTTTCTCACATCGAGAGGTGCTGTACGTGGTTAAATATCTTATCTCAATATTTATAAGAGCCCATAGAGCCGGGTGCCACAGAGACCAGACAGGAGCCCTTGAGAGCCCAACAGCCCAGTCGCAGCGATCGTGATTTCCCCTAAGTTGGGTGATGCCACAGGATTTTTATTTTCCCTTTTACACTTCTCCAGATACTCGCCAAAGAATATGAAATTAACCGTATGATCAGAAAGCTACAAAGCTTTAGCTTTTAAAAAGGAATAAAGGGCATTACTCCTCTCACACTGCAAGACAACCCCCGCGTCACCGGCTGGATGCTAAGAGGCCTCTTGGCAGATTCCTTCTCCCCGTCATACAGAGTAGCAGCTGAGGCCCAGAGAGGTGGAGTCATCGGTCCAGGGACACACAGCCAAGGAGTGATCGTGGACGAAGCCCACGTCTCCTGGCTCCAGCCCGCAGCACTCTCTCTCTTTACCTCTAACGGTTCCTGCTCCGTCCACAGACCTCAGCATCCCGGGGGGCGAGGGAGTCTTCCCAGAAAGGGTTCTAAGGAACTGTTACTGCTCCATTCAAATTGTCCAAGGGTCACGTGGCTGGGAGGATTATGCTGCAGAGGAAAACTGAGGCCCCATGCATTGGGTCTTGGCAGGAGCTCCCAGGCCACCTTGAAATGGAGAATCAGCACCTGATATTCAGGCCCGTTCTGGGAAAGGAAAGAGTCGGGGTAGCCCTCAGAAAACCCCACAAGGCACACATCAGATTCTCTTACGTAAGACTGAAAAAGAGCCCGCCTTCCAGCAGGACCGTGAGGACGCGGTCCTTACTCTGTGAGGCTGCTCCTCTGAAATATGCCACAACTTTGTTTTATTCTATTTTATGATGAGATCAGAGAGAGGCTCATCAAAGATGTTATTCTGGGATCTTCTGTTGCTATCATCGAACGCCCGAGACAGGATGATTTATATAGAAAAGAGGTTTATTTTGGGCCCACGGTTCTGGAGGTCGAAGAACACGGTGCGAACATCTGTGTGGCTTCTGGTGAGAGCCACATGCTGCTACAAGCATAAAAGAAAAAATGGAAAAACAGAAGAGGGAGCAGACACGTGCAGAAGAAAAGCATCTGTGAGAGAGAAAGAGAGAGAGGGGAGGAGCCGGGCTGTCTCTATGACAACCGCTCTTAAGGCAACCCACCCTTAAGGATGCATTCACGCCCTTGAGAAAAAGCCTCTTAAAGACCTGACCACCTCCTAAAGGTCCCACCACCTCTCAGCATCATTATTTGGGGTGGGTGGGGAAGAAACATGAGCTTGGGTGGGGACAAACCAGATATAAACCATGGCCAATCCCAAACACACTCAGCTATAAAGTGTCAAAGTCAAGCTAAGGCGTGCATCTCTAAAGGGTCAGCAAATACCTGGCAGTTCCTCTTTGCCCTTCCTTCACCTGTGGCAGGCATGTCTAATCAATCACTGCACAGACCCAGGCAATCAGAGCCAGAGACTGTTCTCTGAACCACTGAGTTCCTTCCTGTGGCAGGCATGTCTAATCGATCACTGCACAGACCCAGGCAATCAGAGCTAGAGACTGTTCTCTGAACCACTGAGTTCCTTCCCAGCGTGGCCCCACGCTTCATCTGCCAACCTGGACAGGAACTCCTGGCTCTGCCAGGCTTAGCATTTCAATCCTCTTGGCAGTGCTTCCTTCATCCTCAAAGGAGATCCTTATATGGATAGCCCCCGACTTGTGATGACTCAACATTTGATTTTTTAAAATTTTGAGATGGTGCATTTCTGTGCATGCAATAAAAACCATCCTTCAAGTTTTTAATTTAGATTTTTTTCCCCCAGAAGATCCTCTCTCATGATGCTGAGCAGTACCAGTGAGCCTCAGCTCCCAATCAGCCCCTTGAACATGAGAAGGAAGTCAACTCCCTACAGTCTATAGTCTGCGGGATTGCTGACCGAGGGTGTCAGCCAGGAAGGTGACTTCTACGCACTTTTGACTTATTAATATTTTCAACTTACAATGAATAGTTTCATTGGAATGTGACCCCCATTATAAGTCAAGGAACAGCTGCATTTGCTAGTTGGTGTGGGGACCTTATTTCTCCTTCCAAATGGGTGACCAGGTGACACTGAGGGTCATTCTTCAAGAGCACCGAAGTTGTTTTCAGTTTATAAACATCAATCCTGTCCCTCACCCGCAAGATTCACACACGTTTTCGGTGCATATTTTTAGGGAGAAGTAAAGAGTCAACCAGAATTATGACTTTCAAGTGGCCTGCGATCAAGTGGCAGGTTACAAATCCATATTGCGTATTCGTTATTTATTGCAGCAAAATAAATTGCTTCAACTCACTGAGCTGGGTGGTTCCCGCTCAAGGTCTTGGGTGAGCTGAGTAAAGGCCTCACAAGGAAGCCGTGTCCTGAGCCAGGAAAGAGTGCAGCTGCTACCTGAGGTGGCTAAAGGGATCCTGCAGCCTCTGAGCTCTACCTCCAGCCTTTTATTTTCTTTCTTTCTTTCTTTCTTTATTTATTTATTTATTTTTGCAGGTCTGGGGATGGAATCCAGGGGCAGTAGACCTCCAACCTACACCCCCTGCCCTATTCTTTCTTTCTTTCTTTCTTTCTTTCTTTTGGTGGTACTGGGGTTCCTGGAAACCCTTCCACCTCCGGGCTACACTCCCAAACCCATTTTATATTTTTATTTGGAAACAGAGTCTCTTAAGCCAGCGCGGCTGGCTCCGAACCTGCACAATCCTCCTGTCTCCGCCTCCCAAGCGTGGGGATTACAAGCGTGCCCCACCACGCCCAGCATTTTTATTTTTATTTTATTTTATTTTATTTTTTGCGGGTCTGGGCATGGAACCCAGAGACATTTGACCTCCGAGCTACACCCCCTGCCCAATTTATTTTATTCATTTTTTTTTGACAGGGTCTCACTGAGTTGCAAAGGGCTTCACTAAGTAGCAGAAGCTATCTGCGAACCGCGATCCTCCCGTCTCAGCCTCCAGAATGCTGGGATTACAAGCGTGCGCCACCACACCCGGCTTATATTATTCTTTAAATTTATAATCAGGGTCTGCCGGGCGTGGTGGCGCACTTGGGAGGCGGAGACAGGAGGATCGTGCAGGTTTGGAGCCAGCTGCGCTGGCTTAAGAGACCCTGTTTCCAAATAAAAAAGTATAAAAAAAATAGTCTGGGAGTGTAGCCCGGAGGTAGAAGGGCTTCCAGGAACCCCAGTACCACCAAATAAATAAATAAATAAATAAATAAATAAATAAATAAATAAATAAATAAATAGTCAGGGTCTCACTGGGTTACTGAGGGTCTTGCTAATTTGCTGAGGCTGGCCTGGAACCTGTGGTCCTCCTGTCTCAGCCTCCCAATACTGGGATTATAGGTGTGTGCCACCACACCCAGCTTAAGTGACCGATTTTGAGGCAGGAAACTTATTTTGGATTATCCAAGATGGCCATAAAGCTGACATTAAGCATTCTTAGATGAGAGAGGCAGGAGGACCCGTGAGAGATGGAGCAGGGATGGGGGGGGGGGCTGGAGCCAGGGGCCAAATGAGGGGGCTGCTCCTAGAAGCTGGAGAAGGCACGGGATGCTGCCCTTTAAGGTTGGGGAAGCTTATACCATGATTTCTAACCGTAAGCACTGATTTGGGACATCTGGCCTCTGTCAGTGTAAGAGAATACACTTGTGTGGCTCTTTGTTATAGCAGCAAACGGAAACTAATCCAGGGTCCCTCCTGCCATTCCAGCCACCGTGTGAGCCAGGCCGTGGCGAGGCCAGAGGGTCTCATTCCAGAGAGCCTGGCCGCCATGGCTGCTGGCCGGAGGGCTCAGGTCTGCACTGCCTGCTGGCAGGGCTACATCTTGGTGGACCGCCAGTCAGCCGCCCGAGCATCCCTGTAACATGCGAGCTAGTTTCCCCCAGAGCAGGGGTCCTGAGAGAACAAAGCAGAAGCCAAATGTCTCCTGTAGCTCAGGCTCAGGAAGGACAAGCCTGTGACAATCTGCCGTCCCTCCAGCCAACTCGGACAAGATACGAGGGCTCTCCTCCAACCGGGCTGGTGCCGGCTGCCACAGGAACACCTGTGCTTTAGGTTGAGGTCCTGTCCCAGTGGATCCTCCTAGCCACACAGGAAAACCCTGCAGCTACCCTGCACCTCTTTTCCGTTCTAGGAGTGCAGCTGTTCGTGGGTTGAATTATGTCCTCAGAAAAAGATAGGTTAGAATCCTAATACTTAGTTTCTTGGGATTCAACTGTATTTAGAATCAGCTCTTTGTGTGTTTGTGGTGTTTGGGGTCGAACTCAGGGGCATTCTACCTTTGAGCGATACTTCCAGACCTATGTTACCAAACCGGGCCCTCCTTAAGTTGCTAAGGGTGTGCTAAATGGCTGAGGTTGGCCTCGAACTTGTGATCCTCCTGTCTCAGCCTCCTGGGATTTACAAATATGTGCCACCATGCCTAATGGGTCTTCCTTCCCTTCCCCTTCCTTCCTTCCTTCCTTCCTTCCTTCCTTCCTTCCTTCCTTCCTTCCTTCCTTCCTTCCTTATTGCAGTACTGGGGATGGAACCCAGGAGCACTGTACCTCCAAGCTACACGCCTAGCCTGATTTTTTTAGTATTTTTTTTTATACTTTTCTTTAAATTTGGAAACAGGGTCTTTTAAGCCAGCACAGCTGGCTTCGGACCTGCGCAATCCTCCTGTCTCTGCCTCCCAAGCGCGGGGATGACAAGCGTGTGCCACCATGCCCGGCAGTATTTTAATTTTTTGAAACTGGGTCTCACTGTGTTGCAGAGGGCCCCACTAAGTAGCTGAGACTTTCAATGAACCACTATCCTCCAGTCTCCGCCTTCCAAATGCTGGGATGACAAGCGTGCGCCACCACGCCCGGCTGGGTCTTCGAGCCCCTTTGTCCTTCCCCAGCCCCCACCACCCCCACCACCCAGTACATACACTACGCTACTGGTCTCTCTCTTCATTTATCTGAAGACCCTTTGCTTCCTTTTTTGTGATACTAAAAATTGAACCCAGGAGCGTACTACCTCTGAGCTACACCCTCAGACCCATTTTATTTTTTATTTGGAAACAGGGTCTCGCTAGGTTGATGAGAGTCTCACTACCTGCCGAGGCTGTCCTCGAACCTGCGAGCCTCCTGCCTCGGCCTCCCAAGTACTGGGATCGCGAGCGTGCGCCCCCACACCCGGCTCTTGTTTGCTATTTTCTCTCTGGCTTCCACACAGAAGAGAAAGCGGGTGACCCTCGACTTTCACTGTGCGGCTGATCTCATTCAGCCCCACGGTCTCAAGTTCTGAGAGGCTCGCAGCTAGGCTGGCGCAGGAGTCAGCCTTCCCAGGGCTGGCACAGTGCGAGGACTCCAGAGACCCGCATCCCCGCCGCGGTCAGGGCTCCCAGCCAGGGCGGCTCCGAGCCCCTCACATCTGACTTCCAAGTCGCCCACCCGGCCACTTCCTGACAAAAGAGGAAAGGAGATTCACTTTTGCACCCAAACACAGCATGACATATCTGCCCCACCCAATTTCCCGACAGTGCAGCAATTAAATCAATATAAGTAGGTCTCAAATTCAAACATTATCAGCACCCTGTGCTCGGGCAGGACACCTCCTCATAGGACGACCTTTGTTACAGCTAGTGATTAGCAGGCCACCTCTGACACGCTGGCTTATTTCAATTTGAATAGAAATGCAGCTCAGGTTTCCTCCTAGCCCAGGGCCCACAGAAAGAGGACTCTGAAACTTCTCCAGGGACTCTGCAGCCCCAGAACTTCAGCACGAGGACCCCTGTTTGATGATCATCCACCTTCACCCTATTTTCCCCAGGCCCCTCTACTCTGTGACTCCCCACTTAGGAATCCGGGGCGCCCACCCTCATGTCCCATTAACCATATTAGTTTAATGATCCGGCATGTCCCAAAGTCCCTCCTTTCCCCTCTCCACCAAAACAAACTCAGGTCAGAAGGTGGATGACCATGAACAACAATCTGGTACAATGAGCTCTGCCAGTGTGCCAACCCCAGATCACACAGACCTCAGCCCTGTTAACATCCATCTACAGAGAGAGGCTCCTTGCCCTAGACTGGAGGCACGCCCACCATACCCATCGTAAGTTAAAAGTATTGTTCAGTTAGCGGGGCGCTTGTAATCCCCGTGCTTGGGAGGCGGAGACAGGAGGATCGCGCAGGTTTGGAGCCAGCCGCGCTGGCTTAAGAGACCTTGTTTCCAAATAAAAATATAAAATAGGTCTGAGAGTGTAACCCGGAGGTAGAAGGGTTTCCGGGAAGCCCAGTATCACGCCCCCCAAAAAAGTATTGTTCAGTTGAAAATATATCAAAGACACTTAGTCCCCTGAGCACCCTGGCTCGGCCACGCAGGTCACCGGGGAGCGTTAGTTGCTTCCCCTGGTGATCCAGGAGCGACCTGGGTGCCGTGACTTATTGTCCCTGCCCGTGTCTGGAGAGATTGCAGTCCACGTGGCTATCCTGAGAACACATCCAAATTCCAAACTGAGAGCATGTTTCTCACGGAATGCATAGAGATGCTTACACCGTTGTAAAGTTGAATTAATTGTAAGTGGAACCATTGTTACTAAGCATGTGTGCTCGATCAAACCAACCCCACGAGAGACTCGCCAAGGGACTGCAGACACAGCCTACAGACATAGGAGTCAGAAGACGGCCCCTTGAATAAAGCCATCCAGGCGGGCAGAGACTGAGATGCCCAAGACCCCGAAACCAGCACACATCTGCCTGGCTCCCTGGAGCCCATGAGCTCTTCCTAGTCGGCCCCTCAGCCCTACAGTAGGCCTCATTTCCTTTTCTCTCTTCAATACAGAGCTGGGAGGGTCACATACAGGTACCATGTGAACCCTAAAGAGTCAAACGCATACAGGATCAACACAGCCACACTCCTTTTAATGACATTTCGGCCAACAGCTGCGTGTGTGACGCCAGGACCACATGCCGGTGACAGAGCTGGAAGTTTTCTTTTGCCTTGTGATTCCGCAGCTGTGAAACCGTGATGGGGTAGCGCATGGCTCATGTGTTTGCGTTGCTGTTGGTGCAAACACAGTTACTGGGCTGCGTCATGTGACAGCTTAGCATAGCCGGGCGTGGTGGTGCACGCTTGTGATCCCAGTACTTGGGAGGCTGAGACCGGAGGATCGCGGTTCGCAGCCAGCCTCAGCTACTTAGTGAGGCCCTCCGCAACTCAGTGAGACCCTGCTTCAGAATAAAGAATAAAAAAATAAGGCTGGGGGTGTAGCTCAGAGTTAGAATGCCCCTGGATTCAATCACCAGTACCAAAAAAAAAAAAAAGCTTAGCATATCCAATTATGTGTGGGGGACGCGACACAGAGGAATAATAAATGACTGTGTTTCTGGTTTATACATTTGCCATGCTGTGTGTCTTACCATTGCTTTAGAGCATATTTACTCTACTTACCAAAAAAATGACTACCAAACATTGTAGAGGGCCACCACCTCTTACTGTTTCTCTCGATTGGCCAAAACCCATGAGTAGCAGCTGGAATGTACCTTCTGGGTCTGCGTCTTCCAAACCGTGTACATTCTACATGGTTTGGTGTTGGGGCCCACTCGGCTGGACCGAGATGGCACCCAGGCTTGTTGCCAGCGTGGATTCAAGATGGCGCCTAGGCTTGCAGCCAAGTCATGAGACTCACAAGATGGACGTCTCCTTGAGCATGCACAGTGTGCCATGCTACGTGCCTGCAGAATGATCAGTGACACAAAGTCTCGTGCTACCACCAGCCTGCCTATGAGAGAGTCAGAAATGTGCACGCCCTAGCTGTGGGAAGCTTGGGGTTGGTAGGGAATAGAGGGAGGGATTATGATGCTGATATATATTGTGCTTGCTGTACGCAGTGACAGACATATTAGAGACATATTAGGATCCATTAAAGAAGAATTCATATTTCAGCTGAAGAGGTGTCTGTGTCATTCTCTAAGTCCCTGCGGGTCAGAGTCTTAGGGGACGATAGTTTGGAAAAGGAAAAACTTGCCTACCACTGTATTTCTCAGAACACACCTCCATCGTTAAAGTGACACGCGACTGCATTCATCTGTCTGCTCTGCTCATCACAACTGAAGCCCCAACCAGTGTTCCCAATAAGCCAAAGAAACATCACAAATGAATTCCAGAAAGCGGAGAGACGCAATCCCTCCGGGGCTGAGCAATCCCACTGAATGTCTTTTATTATGACACCTGCCTGCCCTGAAAGAGTCCATCATCAGGGACGTGGTCTAGAGAGACCGGCAGCACTGGTGTTCAATGCCAGATCACGGTCTCAATGCCAGGCCTGGACCGGAGTCAACGCCATCTTGATGAGAAATGGGATGGTGGTGGGAGTGACCATCAGAGTCAACAGTGTGTGGCCAGGCGTGGGGATGACCACAATAAAGACGGTGATCTCTAGGTCCGATGGGTGTCAGGCATCACAGCCTTATCTCAGAATGGTGAGATGGTCTACCTATGGGTTGCAAAACAGACTTTCTGGGTAGTCAAGGCTCTCATTATTCACAGCCACTTTTCTGTGGGATCGGTGCAAGTGCCCCTAAATTCTTCTAACTCAAGGATACTACATGGCCACTGGAGAGAGGTTCTGGGTAGTTTTTTGTTGTTTGTTTTTGTTTTTGTTTTTTTGCAGGTCTGGGGATGGAACCCAGGGGCATTTGACCTCCGAGCTACATCCCCTGCCCTATTTTTTTTTTATTCTTTATTTTGAAACAGGGTCTCACTGAGTTGCGGAGGGCCTCACTAAGTAGCTGAGGCTGTCTGTGAACCGCGATCCTCAGGTCTCAGCCTCCTGAATGCTGGGATTACAAGCGTGCGCCACCACGCCCAGCTAGATTTTTAAAATTAATTTCTGGGTCAAACAATACTGAGCTGGAAAGCGGGGTTTCTCGACTTGGCTATCATGGGCACTTTGGGATTGGATGCTCTTTGTGGGGGGCAGTAGGGGGCGCCGTCCTGCACATCTCAGAATGTGCAGCATCTCCCCCCCTCTAATCTGTGCCAAGCCAAAATAATGTACCCAGATGTTATCCACATGTTATCTGTATCCAGATGTTCATAGGGTGCCACGTCGCCC
The DNA here is from genome assembly GCF_963383645.1 of Muscardinus avellanarius. Taxonomy (NCBI): domain Eukaryota; kingdom Metazoa; phylum Chordata; class Mammalia; order Rodentia; family Gliridae; genus Muscardinus; species Muscardinus avellanarius. The sequence continues at coordinate 20,859,721 of NC_137807.1, forward strand.
CACCCCATTGGTAGCCAAGATAAAGGAATATGAGGGTAAAGTAGACTTCATTTTAGAAAAACACATATCCTACAGTCAGATAGATGTGAGCTAGAACCCTGGAAAGCCCACTTCCTGACGTGTGACCAACTTTATCAACGACTCAGGGGGCTGCAGGATGAGAAAGTGCGACAGAGTACCACCTGCTCTCAATGAGGACCCCAGTCCAGTGTCGACACCATCACCTAACTGCTGGTCAGAAATGCAGTAACAAGAGAGAGATAGAGAGAGAAAATAAAAATAAAAAATGAAGTTTCAGTCAGGCATGGTGGCACATGCCTGTAATCCCAGTACTTGGGAGGCTGAGACAAGAGGTTCAGCTACTTAGTGAGATCCTATTTCAAAATAAAACAGGGCTGGAGGTGCAGCTCAGAGGCAGAATACCCCTGGCTTTAATCCCCAGCACCTCACACATAAAAAAAGGAAAAAAGAAAAAGAAATGTAGAATCTCAGGCGCTGGCACACCCCAACTGAGTCAAACCTTAACAACACCCCCCAGCGATCCGTGTGCAGATAAGGTCAGAGAAACACTGGTGTTGTGGTTAAGAGCCTAGGCTTTGGAGTCAGAGACTGGTCACACATCCCAGAGCCAATAATCCTCCCTAGCCCTGTGGCCTCGGTCAAGTGACTTCGCCTCTCATTTTAACTGGTTAAGAGAGACAAAAATATTACCTTAATGTAAGGTCGAGAGTATGGGTTTAATTAGATGGTGCATCCAAAGCTCTTTGCAGGGCCTGTCTCACAGCAGACATGCGTTTGTGCTAGTCCTCAGGCCCACCGCTCAGCCCGGCCGCTCAGACGGGGACATCAGGAAGCCGGGCTCACAGCAGTGGCGCATAAAGACGTTGACGCTACCTCCACACACTTTTGTGATCTTCTTCCTGATGGAGTCTAAAATTATAACAGCCACTTGGCCACGCACGGCCCATTTATCCATTTATTGACTCAGCAGGAAAGAAAAACAGCTGCTTAGCAGTGTGCGCGCTCTCCAGCTCCCTCCGCATTTCAAGGTTATGGCCTGCTTGTGCGTGCCACTCGGATGAACAGACTCATCAAATTCGCCTCACAGCTGGGGCCCGCCGGCTCGCGCGGGTCCATCAATTCTGCCCTCCCAGGCTCTCGGGAACATCTCCAGTGTCTGATGGAGGGCTTTGGCTCATGGGGTTGACCAGTACTCCCGAAGCCAGTGTGGCTTCTCAGGGCCTCCCGTTATTTTTCCTTCGAGCTCTGGGATGTGGCTCTTCTTAACTCCATCCCAGGGCTGAGGATCACTTTAACGATAGTCTGCAGAGATTTCTTTTTCCCTTCATTTCTTCCCTGGGGGCCAGAGGTAATACTGGGAGAAACAGTGGCTAGAACCAGTCCACGGTGTCCTTAAGCTGACTACGTGTTGGAATAGGACCCTTTGGAACCGCCAGAGACTGGTCTGTGCAGCTCATGTAAAAATCCAAAGGCTTGATGGAACCTTTTCAGTTTTATGTTCCAAAACTGGGTGGCAAATTGTAGACACGGAGCAGGTCTAGCCTGCTGCCTGTTCTTAACAATAAAGCTTTATTAGAACACAACTGCTCATTCATGCCCTACATTGCCCATGATTGAAACAGAGACCCCATGGTCTGCAAAAGTGGAAATATTTACTATCTGGCTCTTTGTAGGAAAAAAAAAAAATTAGCCAGGCCTGGTGGCACATGATTGTAATCCCAGTACTTGGGAGTCTGAAACAGGAGGGTCACAGATTCCAGGCCAGCTTCAGCTACTTAGTAAAGCGACTTTGTGAGACTCTGTTTAAAAGTAAAACAAAAAATAGACTGGGGGTATAGCTCAGAGGTAGAATGCCCCCTGGGTTCAATATTCCTAGTAGTTTATTAGCTACATGAAAGTAATCGTACCCAACTATATTTGACTATATAAACATCAAATGTATAGGGCTAAGCTTAAGAGTGGGCTGTTTTATGTTCCTAATGCTTTAAGATTCTCTCATTCCGAAAATTTCCTGGTTTGAAGATTCTAAGGTCTTACACATCAAAGTTCTAAGATGCTAGCATCTCAAATGCTACAATTCAGTGGGTCTGAGTACTGAGTAGCTTTATGGAGGAGACTAGGAGATGCTATTGTGTAGATGAGAGTTGGGTATAAAAGTTAGTTACCAGACATTAAAGAGTTTAGGTAAAAAAATATATATTTTTTTTTAAAAAATGTAGATTGGTGGCAAAATGAAAGAAATTCAGATGGGAGGTGACAATATTTGTGTTCCTGTCGTTCCAAGACTAAGACACAATTGCGAGTGGCCCAGAGGAGCAGAGGGACCAGCTGCAGCTCAGATGAACACGTGTTGTTCTTGGTTGCTCTGGAAACAGGTCCCTCTCTTTAAGATGTGATGTATTGATGAGAACGGCCATATGTGTGTATAAAAAGAAATCAGAAAGGAAGTGGCAGGGCCTGGCTAGCTGTATCCCAGGAGACATCGAGAAAGGAACTGCGAACAAGACCTGAAGGAAGGGGAGGACTCTGGACGATGCTCGAGATGGTTCTGCCTGCTGGAGACTCCGCCCGTGGTCCAGTGTGGCAGGCACCGGCCACGGGTGGCTACTGAGCCTTTGACAGTGTGGCCAGGGTGACTGAGGGACTGAATTTCCAATTTTATTTCATTCTATTCAACTTAAATTTAAACAGCCCTAAGGCAGTCACGTGGAAGAACACCATCCTGGGGTATCCACATCTGGTCTAGCAAGACGGAAAGCAATTGTGTTTTGTCTGTTCTGTCTGCTCCAAATTTCACTCCAGGGGAAAAAGCGAAGGTACTCTAAGCTAAGAGCCTTCCGTCTAGTTTCTACCTTCTGAGTCCAATCGTTGTATGGATCTAGCATCTGAAAGGCATTATTATTCTAAGTTCTAGAGACTCCAAGTACAGATGTGCCCAGGCAACCCTGATTGACACTGACTGCACACCCTTTTAAGAGCAAGCCCTCAATTTTGCATATGCAAAAGTGTCCTGCACCTCTAGGGTATATGATTGGCTTTTGGACTCCACGCTGGAAAAGTCCCAAAGAAACTAACACTTGGCAAGAGGAAGCTGATCGTGTAGGTGAGGGAAACCATAAAAATATATACAAGCAAAGCTATCACATCAGTAACCCCAAGGCAGGCGTTCAGAAAGCTGCGTAGTAAACTGTGTGGTTAAGATCTGGCGGGGAGGAGAGCCTGTCTCTCAGCATCCTTAGTCTTATTTTTCTCAGTGGTAATACAGTTGTGAAGAAATTCCCTTATTAGGACTCCTCCTGTGCACAGAAATCGCCCAAAGATCTTGTTATAATAATGATGGCTGTGACTCAAGGCGTCTCAAGAGTACAGGGAGAGGCCCGAGATCTTACATTGCTGTAGCTAAGGTTGCGAGAGCAAGGTCATAAGCCACAGGGAATTAGGGAGAATTCAGTGGCATGTAACATAAACTACACCTAGGCCTGGTATAAATGATAGACATAAATAGTAATTAACAAAAACGACGACGGTAATAATAAGTAAATGCGAGTTACACATAACCCAATTTAAAAACCAGCCTCCAGCTGGTATCCACAGTAAGAAGCAAAAAAATCAGGATTCTATTTACACTTTCCTTAAGAAGTATCGTTGCTCCCCCGATCTGATTAAGTCGGTCTTAACTATGAACAAATCATCACATCTGAAATGTTCCCAGGGACCTGTCTGGAAATCAGACCGGTCGACACACAAACCTGGTTATTAGATTCGCTACGCCGTGCCCTTGACTTAAACACACCAAGTCCTGAAGGTTGGCCCAACAGTAAACCACGCTGCAAGCCCAAACTACTTGCTCTAACAGTAGCAATGTGGAAAAAAAATCACTTGGGGCTTTCCATCAGGGTCACACCTTTGGGGGAAGATGGAAGAGGCTGAGCCAGGAAGGGCATGGAAGCTGACCTGGAGCCCTGTCCAGCTCCTTGACATTCAAATGAGCTCCAGAGAGATCTGGGCCACTAAGCTGTAATGAGGGCTGGGCCATCAGCAGAGCAGACAGCCTTCTTTATTTGGCATTATTCTCTCATCTTAACAGGAGTGAGTGGGAGCAGAACTAGGGAGAGTTTTATAATATATTGACCACTAAATATATTCAAGACATTCTTTTAATCTCCTGACCCATGTCATAGAGGACAAAACCAAGACTCACAGGTGTGATGACCAGGGCCCACAGCCTGAAAGTGCTAAAGCCAGGGTTCCTATCTAGATCTGCAGTGCAGGGGTATATGAACTATAACCTTGGGGCCCAATCCTGTCTGCCACCTGTCTTATAAATAAAGTTTTATTGCAACACAATCACATTCGTTCACTTACTGTCTATGGCTGCCTCTGTGCTATCATGGCAGAGATGAGTCACGGTGTCAGAGATGGGCTAGCTCACAAAATCTCCAGTATTTGCTACCTGGCCCTTTCCAGAAAGTACCTGCAGCCCCTTGGAACTGAAGATCGCTGGTGCCTGGTCCTAGCCCCAGCAGGCCCTCCGGAAGAAACCCATCTTCTGCTCTTTGCTTCAGTTTGCTGAGAAGTGCACGGGTCTCTCTGCTTCTCACTCACTAAGCAATTAGCTCAGGAAAGCAGGAGCCTGAAGGATTCCCCTGGAGTGTTTGTTTATGAGCCAGCAGGATGCCGTGTCTCTAAGCCACTGCCAAGCTTTAATAGCAGCAGCGACCACGTCATCTCCCACCCAAGCAAACAGGAAGCCTCGCTCAACCTCCCAGCTGGGGGGACGTCAGCTGCGGACAGCTGCGAATTGCCTGAACAGGGACAGATGTAGCTTGGTGTTGTCTTTCTCTTTCCATTTGGAAACTTGGCGAAGGGGGAAATGAAAACGCTGTTAGGGGAAATCAATGTGTTGATTCTAATTATCCAAGCGGGCAGAAGAGGTGACATGTGGCAGTGGGCTCTGAGTCAGTTACCTGGATCGCAGCCAAAGGACGCCCAGGGAAAGGGCAGAATTCCAGGGGATCTGGTGCTATCCGCTGAGCATAGATAAGGAGGTGTCTGTGAACCCACAGGTCATGGGAGGGCACAGCACTCGGGGGTAATTTTCTGAATTACCAATCTGGAAATGAGCTCACCACTGGCCTGGGCTTATGCTGAATCTGAAGCTCAGAACTTGCCTGTCCTCAAAAGGAATCTGTGTGTTCTCTGATTTTGGCATCTTGTGAATGATGGTGGTGACAGTGATGGTGGTGGCGGTGACGATGGTGATGACGATGATGGTGATGGTGATGATGACAGTGGTGGTGGTGACAGTGATGCTGATGCTGAGGATGGTGATGTCATGACAATGATGGTGATGATGGTGGTGATGATGGTCAAGGTTTTAGGAGTAACAATCATGGTGTTGGCAGTGATGGCGATGGTGGTGATGATGATGATGGTGATGGTTATGGTGGTAATAATGATGGTGATGGAGTGGTGGTAACGGTGTTGGCGGTGATGTTGATGGTAACAACGATGGTGATGTTTATGACAGCAGTAATAATGATGATGGTAATCATAGTTGAGGTGGTGGAGTGGTGGTAACGGTGTTGGTGGTGATGTTGACGGTGTAACGATGGTGGTGTTTGTGATGTGGTAATAATGATGGTGATGATGGTGGTCAAGGTGGAAGAGTGGTGGTAATGGTGTTGGCAGCGATGGTGGTGATGGTGGTAAGATGATATGGTGACGGAGGGCATGACAATAGTGACAAGGATATTGCTGCTTATTGTGATGCTGGTGACGGTGATGGTGGTGCTGGTGGTCATGGTAACGGGGATGATATGGTGTGGCAGTGATGGTGAAGCTGATGGTGACGGTAACGATGGTGGTCATGACACTGAAGACAGTGGTTTACTTTGTGCCGGGCACTGTGACAAGCATTTAAACACATTATCTCAGTAAATCGTCCCCACAATGCTGGGAAGGAGTTGCAGTAACCTGCCCCATTTTATAAGACACCAGAGAGACAGAAGGCAAGCAGCTTGACCAAAGCCACAGCCTGGAAGCCATGGACTGAAGTCTGCATCCAGCCTTCTTGCTCTAAGGCCTTTTTCCTTTCTGTCAAGCTCCCTTCTCTTCAGGCATCTATATGTGCTAAGCAATGCTCTCAGGAAAAAGGTAAGCACACGTTTTTCACTGAAAGGATAAAAAGCAAGTATTTTAGGCTTTGTGGGCCAAATGGGTCTCCATCACAAACACGTCCCTCTGCCATTATGTCATGAAGCAGCTACCAAAAATATGCAAATGTCATGACTATATACCAATAAAACTTTATTCACATGAAACAGGAGGCCGGCCAGACCCAACCATGACCATGAGTTATCAAGGTTTTCTGTGGTACTGCTCAGGGCCAGAGCGGGAGAGTAGGTGGAGCCCAACGGGAGCTTTTCTGCTCACTCCCTGGATCTGCATTGTCCATGGATTTTTTTTTTTTTTGGTGGTCCTGGGGTTCCTGGAAGCTCTTCTACCTCCGGCTATACTCCCAGACCTATTTTTATATTTTTGTTTGGAAACAGGTCTCTTAAGCCAGCACGGCTGGCTTCGAACCTGCGCGATCCTCCTGTCTCCGCCTCCCAAGCGCGGGGATTACAAGCGTGCGCCACCAAGCCCAGCTTGGTCTGTGGATTTTAAAGAGGATTTTAGAGCACAGCTCTGCACACCAGTCTGACACCAACAATACTGGGGAAGATACTGGTCAATGGTACCAAGGTACAGACAGACAGAAAGATCAAGTTTCACGGTGCCACTGAACTCTGTTCAATATGACTAGTGTTTACATACTGCATAGTTTAAGGCAACTAAAAGAAGAGGTCGTAAATATTCCTAGTTATATAGTTAGAGAATGTCTCCTGAAGAGTTCACTTATTAATGTTCAGAGTTGATTAAGTTCTGAGGGCTGCAGTCTCATCAGTGGGTAAGTCCATTGTAATGGATCTACTGGGTGGTCACCTAGGCCAGTGGATGTGGCTGGAGAAGGTGGGTTTCTAGATGTGGCCTCAGGGACTGTGCCTGTGTCTTGGAATCCCCTTCGCTTCCTTGCTCTTTTGCGTCTGGTCTCCTTGAGAGAGCAGAGCCCTGTACGTCCCGTTTATTTGCTTACAGCCACCATGCCCTGAGTGCCAGAGCACAGGCTCCCATGGATGGACCTCTGAATCCCCAGGAGACTGTGAGCAAATAAATCTTCCTTCTTCTAGACTGTGTGGTCAGGCTTTTGGGATTACAGCAGTGAGAATGCTGTTCGAGGCAAAAATGATAAATACTTGAAGGTGTGGGTATGCCGATACGCCTGTTCTGATCATTCTACGATGTGTAGAGGTATTGATTGAGACATGACATGGTACCCCATAAATATACCATTACTATGTCAGTTAAAAATAAAACTTAAGAATGAATAAATGTATGGATGAGTGATTGGTTACTTTAAAAAAAAGAAAAAAGACAAAAGCTGGGTGTGGTGGCGTACGCTTGTAATCCCAGCATTCAGGAGGCTGAGACCAGAGGATCAAGGTTTGTGGACAGCCTCAGCTACTTAGTGATGTCCTCCGCAACTTAGTGAGACCCTGTTTCAAATATAAAGAATAAAAAATAGGGCAGAGGGTGTAGCTCGGAGATCGAATGCCCCTGGGTTCCATCCCAGACCCGCAAAAAAAAAAAAAAAAAAAAAAAAAATCAAGACAAATAAAACTTGTTGTAATTTCTAGATAATTTCTTGATATCTTCCAGGGGAGAAAAGGAAAGGTTTCCTTGGTCTCTGGACCATCTTCCCAACTGTGAAACCAGTACAGAATTAATCTGGAGTGGGCTGTGAAGAAGAAAGTATCTGTAGGTATACTGTTGCCCACGGAAGCACTGATTTCCCCAAGCCCACACTTGTATGGAAGGAGGTGGAGTGTTCACCCATCTGAACTTTGAGCTGAGGTCAAGAGACCTCAAAACCTTTAGGTTTGCAAGTCCGTGACTATGTGCAGGGCATGGGGTACAGGGATATTCTAGAGGAGGCTGCCACAGAGATAAACAGGCCTTCTAGAATCTCCCAAAGCTTTCAACTCCAGGACCAATCAGCTCTGGACTGGTCCAGCGTCTCAACAGAAAGAGCCGTAGAGATCATCTGGCCCATTTTATAGAGAAAAACAAAAAAATGAGTCCAACCGGGGAGGAGGCGTGTTCAGGAAACACAGATAGAAATGAGGCTCAAATCTGGGCCTCCTGGTAGAGGTCAGTGACCTCTCCCTGGAGAAGCTAGAAAGAAAATTCAGGCTGTCCCCCTGCCCTCCTTTCTCTTTGATCTGCCCTACTTATGGGGCATCTCAACCTCTGGAGTAACCAAAGAGACAGCAAACAGAGGAAGAAGCCAGATGTGGTGGCTCAGGCCCATAATCGCAGTGCTTGGGGGATGGGGGAGGGATTGGGGGAGTGCCTGGGACAGGAGGATCAGGGTTCAAGGCCAGCCTCGGCAACTTAGTAAGATGCTGTTTCAAAATAGAAAATAAAAAGGGCCGAGGATATAGCTTGGAGGTAGAATGTCCCTGGGTACAAACCCCAGTACGAAATAAGTATAATACCTTAAAATAAAAATAAGCAAGAGGTGAAAAATCCCATAGGAAGCTAGAAAATATGCAAAGAAGAGAAAAATCCCTCAGGGTGGACAAAGTGATCCCAGCAACACCCCCAGCGCACAGACAGGACCTCTGCCATGCACATCTGAGGGCTCCGCCTTCCTGGAAACCATCTCTTCTTCTGGAATTAACATTTATGCTTTCCTTGGGAAAAGGATTTTTCTCCTACTGACTCTAGCACTGGAATCCTGGTGGGGCACGTGACCAAGAACTGACCAATCAGAGATTATATCCTTCAGGCATCCAGCAAGGGACATGGTTTGGAGTGGGTGTGGGCATGGCTTGTTGCTGGGTGTGCTTTGGTGGTGGGCGTGGCTTGATGATGGGCGTGAACCCACCCGGGGCCAATCAAAATCAATCAGGTTCCACTTCTGGACCTTTGTCGGACTCCAGGGGCCAGTAGGAAGGAACGGAGACCCACTCGGAGGAGATGGGGAGAAAAAATTAGCCGGCAGCAAGCTGGTAAATATTTAAAGCTGCTTCCGTTGGGGCTGGTGGGGGGAAACGTAAATACTCCCGCTATAGCTAATGGGAAGCTAAGGTCTGAGGTCACTGAACGCGGAGCTGGGAGAGACTTGTGATCAGCCCCGGCTGACCCAGCACATGGAGGCCAGCCCGTGGACATCATCATAGAGCTTCCTCAATATCTCCAGATCTGAATCCAGCAACCACTGCACTTTGACATTACCTGAGCCCATGAATTCCCTTCTGCCGAGGCCAACTTGAATTCTATCAGGTGACTAAAAGAGCTACATCCCAAGCAGATTTGCTCAGATTCTTCCAAGTCCACGTGCTTTCCCAGGTCAACTCTCCCAGTAAAGCCACCATGATCCCCTCTGGCTTGCCTTAGCCTCAAGTTCTGAGGTTCCCTTCTCCCTTCTTATTGTTAAACCTCAGCCCCCTCTACCCCAAAATAAAACAAAATAACACCGAAAGGAAAGAGATTATTCTCCAAAGCAGATTAGAGTCTAACAAATCCATGACTTTGAGTCTAACTTTGGAGTCCCCAGCATTTCTTTGGGGCCGCTGTCTCTTAACGACGTCAAACAGTAACTATCATCATACTTTCTTTTGTGACGGTTAACCTTCCTGGACCTTCCAGACAGGCAATGGAGTGAGCTATAGTCTCGTCGAAACCACGTGAATTGGATTTATTTGAATACTTTAATCACCTTGCGGCAGTCAGTCAATCTCTCCCCTTCCCCCTCGACGTGCTTTTTGAGTAATTAACATTGTGAAGTTAAGTGACTCTAATTTCCCGGAAGTCTGGCGTGACAAAAGTTCACTTGATGAGGTCTCTGGGGACAAGATCAGATTCTGTTCCTCCGTTTGCCATGCCGGGGACATGCGGCGTTACTTGTAATTGGTATTAGCAACTTTAAAGTCTGATTAATTGCTGGCGAGCGCCGTTTCTAACTCAGAAACAAAGCCGCGCATTGAGGAGTAATAGACCCAATTATTCCCAGGTAGGCTTTCGGTAATAGATTTTTATTATCAGGATATCTCATCTCAGCAAAGAAACTCATTTCATTAGAGACAACACCTCTTGAATGGAGATAGCGTTCACTGTTTGCGAGAAAGACTGCCGAGGAAAAATTCAGTCTCAGAACCTTGCTTGGGGCTGGCGGTGCCAGGTCCTTAAGTCTCTTTGAGAACCCGGTTTCTTTGGTACAGAAACCCCTGTGGTGGTCAGGGGGCATCTAGGGACCACGGTGCTCAGAAGAAGGGTAAATACCCAAGGGCCCTTCTGAGCATTAAGGTCAGGGACTTGAAAGAGCCCATGAGCACCCGTTAGAAACATGTTGGGCCATTCTGGATCTCTCTGAGATAAAGGCACTAATTAGGAGCGCTATCTCCCTGTCGGAAAAACCATAAAACATGTGATTTATGCCCAGTTTGTGGCCCTGAATGCCCTCCGTATGGAATGACTTTTGGAATACTTCATTGCCCAGCCCAAATAATTCATCTTTATGCGCTCAAGTTCCTATTTGTAGGAGAAAAACACTCAGCTCTGTAAAGCAAACGGCTGAACTCTGAGCTGTGCAAATGCCCTGGGGCTAGTCATGGGGGCGGAGGAGGAGGCGTTCAGATCTAAAGAGTGGAAATCAGCGCGCTTGTCATCCCAGCATTCAGGAGGCTGAGACCGGAGGATCGCGGTTCGCGGACAGCCTCAGCTGCTTAGTAAGGCCCTCTGCAACTCAGTGAGACCCGGTTTCAAAATAAAGAATAAAAAAATAGGGCAGGGGGTGTATCTCGGAGGTCGAATATGCCCCTGGGTTTCATCCCCAGACCCACAAAATAAATAAATAAATAAATAAATAAATAAATAGTGGAAATCAAGGTCTTTGGGTTAAAAAAAAAAAAGATATGCAAACAGATTCAGAAGCCAAACAGAATCTAGCTTTGGGCCTCCCACGGATTGTTAATAATGTTAATACTCTTAAAAACAGGAGAGATCAGTTGAAAGACAGGGCAGGGACCAGCATGGCTTTATGGATGGTGATGGGATCCCGGAGCTGGAAGCCTGGCACGAAGGAGTTGCTCTAATACTTTCAAACAGATATTACTGTCCCATTTTACGTACAAGGCAAAAGCACTGGCTGCACGGGGTCCAGTTCTTACGGGGAAGTAACAGGATGTCTGTGATCCTAGCACTTGGGAGGCTGAAGGAGGAGGACTGCAGGTCCGAGGCCAGTCTCAGAAACTTAGTGAGACCTTCGGCAATTTAGCAAGGCCTGTTTCAAAACAATAAAAAAGAAAATAAGGGCTAGGAGTGTAGCGTGGAGTAGAATGCCCCTGGGTTCAATCCCCAATACCAAAGGGGGGGGAAAAGGGAAAAGACAATAGCTGAACACTGGGATTCGATTCCAGAGCCCCCGACACCTAATCTTTTCCCTTTCCACTCCACCAATGGCCTTTCAAACCAGCTGCGGGGGCCCTGCTCCAAGGAGACGCCAACCAGAGTGTGCCGGAAGGGGCTCACGTAGACTGGCAAGAGTTGCTCGTTACATTTTTAGGAATTTTGCAAGCTGGTTGCAAAACAGTATTACTAAAAATTAAATTGGCTTTTCATGGCGGTGCGTACCTATAACACCAACACTTGGGAGGCTGAGACAGGAGGGTCACAGGTTCGAGGTCAGCCTCAGCAACATGCAAGACCCTCAGAAACTTAGATCTTATTTCAAAATAAAAATAAATAAAGCAGGGTGTGGTGGCGCATACTTGTAATCACAGTATTTGGGAGGCTGAGACCGGAGGATCACGGTTCTCAGACAGCCTCAGCTACTTAGTGAGGCCCTTCGCAATTTAATGAGACCCTGCTTTAAAATAAAGAATAAAAAATATGGCAGGGGGTGTGTCTCAGAGGTAGAATGCCCCTGAGTTCCATCCCCAGTACCACAAAAACAATTTAAAAATATAAAAAGGGCCGAGAGGACTGCAGCTCATGGCCAGCCTCCGCTATTTAGTGAGGCCTTCTGCAACTCAGTGACATCCTGTTTCAAAATAGAGAATAAAAAAAAAATAGGGCCGGGGGTGTAGTTCAGAGGTAGAATGCCCCTGGGTTCCATTCCCAATACCGTAAAAATAAATAAATAAATAAATAAATAAATAAATAAATAAATAAATAAATGGGCTGGGGGTGTATCTCAGAGGGAAAATGCCCCTGGGTTCAATCTCCAGCGGCTCTCTCAAAATTAAATGCTATAAATCAACAGGTACATAAATCATATTAAAGGTAACGTCCACCTGCCTCCTAATTGTTTGACTAATTAATACATGACTATTATCTGTGACTTTGGAGTGGCGGATGTCTCATTGACCCGCCCGATTGGAAATGATCTAAAACGTGGGCCGCTCTACCTGGGCTACCCAACTCTGTATACAGTGGCGTCATTTAGTTGACCTGAAATGAGTCCTGGTGGGAGGATTTACACCATCGACATTGGCAAACGCTACGATTTGAGGCAGGGGCCCGCCGGCCCCGCAGGGCCCGTTGTTGAAGGTTTCCTTTGCCCCTGGATTTCTTCCTAGTGGTCAGGCGGCCCAAGCTGGGATAAGCAAATCCACTTTTCAATCATATAAATGGAAAGCTTTCTCCTTAAAGGGAAACTGACCCACAGGGCGGGCGGAGGGCCCAGGCCGTCGGAAGCATCCCCCTCCTCATCTGCCTCAGCCCACGCAATCTCACCATCTTTTCATCCCCCTCTCCCCCGAAGGTGAAAAATAGACCCCGAAGTCAGAGGAAGTAAATTATTCACGGGCCATGTATAATTGATGCCGGTTTAACAGGAGCAGAGCCGTAAGTGCTTGTCTATTAACTATTGATGACTTTGCCTGGGCGGCTGACAAGGTGGCCGGGTGAGGAGATCACACCCAGGCTCCCATGTTTTATTTAAGCATTATTAAAATACACAGTGTGCAGAGAGGCCTTCGATTCCGCTCAGAATTAGATTCCGCTGTGAAGTCGCCTCTGGGTCTGGAAAGGCCGGGGCTGGGTTTGGCTGGAAATGGCATCTGTTTTTTTCTCTGTGACTCGGGAGTGGAATTCCCTTCTTCTCCCTCCTTCCTTCCGTGACTTTCTCCCTTGGTATGTGCCCCCCTCTCCTGTGGCTTTGTGGCCTGGGTGGGGCCACCTCACCCCCTGAGCCTCCATTTGTTTAATTATCTGAAGAGTCCCAGAGACATGACCGTAATGGTACCAGGGAGGCCGAGCACAGATGAGCGGCTCTTGGCAGGAGATTATTTGACATATTTGGTAGTATCTGGAGACATTTTTGGCCATGAGTGTTATTTTAATCTTATAGGTAGAAGCCAGGGTTGTTGTGGAATAAATTACCATACACAGGACCCCCGTGCCCAACACACACACACACACACACACACACACACACACACACACCTGAGAATCGTCTCCTCTCCACCGTCAGCAATTCCAAGGTTGTGGACGCCTACGTTACAGAATCGAAGGTCATATTAATTTTTAGGGCTGATTTTTAAAAAATGTACTTGAATGCTTCAATACCGTGTGCCCGGTAGGTATGAGTCAAGCGTGGGTTTCGAGGAGGTCAGGCCGGGGTTCAAATGTAGACACTGCTGCGTGCTGGGAAGGCAGCTTTGGAGAGAGTGCTTCAGCTCGCTGGCTGTTGGTTCTTTTATTGGCAAATTAGAGATAATTACCCCTGACGGGGTGAGAACTCATGCCAAGTACTGAATTAGGGCGTGTATGCCGTAAGCGGTAAATAGATGCTGTTCCCTGTCATCACCGCCACCGTCAACCACCATGGGCGTCGTGCGGGGAGGGTTGCTCGGGTGATAGTTACTGTCAAGTTTGAGGGAAGGAGAAAATCAGGAGACTGAAGAAAAGCAAGACGAGGAGGAAGAAAGAAAAGCAAGACACATCCATCAAGCATCTAATCCTCTCACTTAATCTTGACGGCCATCCAGTAAGACGGGCCATGTCAGAAGCCTCGGTTTGATAGGGGAAGGGCCCGAGTCCTGCAGTATCAACTTGGCTATGTGGAGTCTCACAACCCAAGCCCGGTGTTCTTTCTGGCACTCTGCAGTGGTGTGAAGAGTCTTTCCCCAAATCCGTACCCACTTGGAACGACAGAACATGACCTTTCTGGAAATAGGGTCTATTTTGCAGGAAGTAACTAGTTAAGACCAACTAGGTCATGCTGGATTAACTCCAATGACCAGTGGCTTTATAAGCAAAAAAGACACACGGGGGCAAAGAGGAGGAAAACCCACACGAGGACACTGGAGTGGTGTCTCCACCAGCCAAGGGACGTCGGGAGCTCTCAGGAGCTGGGAGGGGAAGGGAGGACCGTCCCGAAAAGCCTTCACAGGGAGTGCGGCCACGCCCGTACCTGTCAGACTCCCGACTGGTACCCAGTGGACCTCTCTTGCCTTAAGACAGCTAGTTTTGGGTAATGTGTTACGGCATCCTTAGGAGACCAATACACAGCTCCCGCCCAACACAGGTCAGGACAGTTCTATAAGGGAGGGGAGGAAGATGGAGGAGGAGGAAGAGGAGGAAGATGGAGGAAGAGGAAGAGGAGGAAGATGGAGGAAGAGGAAGAGGAAGAAGATGGAGGAGGAGGAAGATGATGGAGGAGGAGGAGGAGGAGGAAGAAGATGGAGGAGGAGGAGGTAGAAGATGCTGCTGTTGATGATGATGGTGATGATGATGATGATGATGATGAGGAGGAGGAGGGGGAGGAAGAAGAGGAGGAGGAGGGAGGACCAAGTTGGAGCAGGGATGGGGAAGGTAATTTACAATTTGTAAGGGGTATCGAATCTATGATGAGAGAGAGGGAAGAGAAGGATACAGAAGGGATGGGTGAGGAATCTGTGCTTGTGCCCTGCATCCGGTTTCCCTGTGGCTCTCTGCACCGGCAGTCCCAGCACCTGGCGGGCATTCCCTGGACATCTGGTGAACACCAGGGTCAGGAGGTGTTTGCCACTCTTGTAACAAAGCGCCTGAGACTGGGTAGTTTATAATACGCAGAGATGTATGTGGCGTATGGTGTCAGAGGTGCAGAGACCCGGGAGGCTTGGGCCAGCATCCGGAGAGGGCTTTGGAGCTGCACCATTCCATGGGGGAGGCAGAGGCGGAGGGAGAGAGGCGGAGAGAGGAGGAGGCTGGGTTCACTTTTTTTTTTTTTTTTTTTTTTTGCAGGTTTAGGGATGGAACCCAGGGGCATTCGAGCCACACCCCCTGCCCTATTTTTTTTTATTCTTTATTTTGAAACAGGGTCTCACTGAGCTGCAGAGGGCCTCAGTAAGTAGCTGAGGCTGTCCGCGAACCGCAATCCTCCTGTCTCAGCCTCCCGAATGCTGGGATTACAAGCGCGCGCCACCACGCCCGGCTTGGGTTCACTTTTAATAGCAATCCACTCTCGCGCTCGCTAACCCCCTCCCATAATAACATAAATGCGCCCTTGAACTGGTCAATACTTCCAGGGACCCACCACCCAGTACTGCTTTATTGGGGATTTCCAAAATAGGAGCTTTGGGGGACATATTCAAACCTTAGCAGGAGAAACTGGCCCCCAGGCTCAATCAGAGAGAGGGGGGGGGAATATTTTTTTTGTTTTTTACATGATTTGCTTACATAATCTTTGCTTGCCCCTCCATAATCTTGTAACATTATTTTCTCTTGAGAGAACAGAAAGTTCTCTCCCGGAGCGGGATGACCAGAATTTGTTTTCTTAAGTTGTCATTAAAGGCTTAAAAGCTTAGCAGATTTGTTTCCCGCAGAGCTGTAACAAAAGTGAACTTGCTGCTGGAAGGTGCGTCCCACGGGCAGAGTTCTGACAAACCGATTCCATCTGCTTATCATCAAAATTAATGTACATGCACGCATATTTAAATTATATGTAAATATGTGTGTATGTATATGTACATGTATGTATACGTGCATGCACGTATACGTATACATATACTATATTTAAATTCTATGCAAATATGTGTAAATTATATGTACGTATGTATACGTATACGTATACATATACTTGTGATCCTGGGGATGGAATCCAGAGGCATTCTACCTCTGAGCTATACCCCCAGCCCTACTTTATTTCTTATTTTGAAACAAAGTCTCATAGCTACAGGCTTCACTAAATAGCTGAGGCTGGCCTAGAACCTGTGATCCTCCTGTCTCGGCCTTCTGAGGACTGGGATTACAGGCGCGCACTCGGTAGATTTTAGAAAAAGAACTCACCTGGTCCCCTCCACACGGAGCCTCCGCCCAGGACTCCCGTTGTCCTTAACCACCTCCTCCTCTGCCCGCACAGCCCTTCTGGTGTCAGAGTTGTCCAGGGACAACAGCATCCCTCCCTTTTGACCTTTGGCCTTTATGGTCCATCTATGCCTGCATCTCCTACCTCCTCTGGTACAGGGCCAGGAACACCATAGGATGAAAATGACATTGTGGATCTGAAAAATTCACAGTATATCCTATTTTTAGGATATACTTTAGAAGTCATACGTCTTTTCTTTTTTTCCTTGTTGGCACTGGGGATTGAATCCTAGGTTATTCTACCTCTTAGCTACACCCCAGGCTCTATTATGATAATAATAATAATAATAATAATAATTAGTGGGAATGGAACCCAGGGACAGTCTTACTTCTGAGCTACACTCCCAACCCTATTTTTCATTCTTTATTTTGAAACAGGGTCTCACTGAGTTGCAAAGGACCTCACTAAGTGGCTGAGGCTGGTTGCGAACCGCGATCCTCCGGTCTCAGCTTCCTGAATGCTGGGATGACAAGCGTGCGCCACCACACCTGGCTTAATTATTATTATATTGAAACAGGGTCTCACTAAGTTGCTGAGGGCCTTGCTAACTTGCTGAGGCTGGCCTTGAACTTGCTATCCTCCTGTCTCAGCCTCTCAAGTCCTGGAATTACAAGCATAGATCACTTCATCCCCCTCCCCCACCTTATTTTTTGCAGTACTGGGGATGGAACCCAGGGGCATTCTACCTCTGAGATACACCCCCAGCCCTACTTTTTCTTCTTTATTTTGAATCAAGGTCTCACTAAGTTGCAGAGGGTCTCACTAAGTAGCTGAGGCTGGCTGCAAACCCACAATCCTCCTGTCTCAGCCTTCCAAGAAATGGGATTACAAGTATGTGCCACCATGTCCAGGCTTCCATCCCTTTTTTTTTTTTTTCTTTTTTGGTACTAGGGATTGAATTGAGGGGCATTCCACTTCTGAGCTACATCCACATTCCTTTTTATTTTTAATTTGGAGACAAGATCTTACTATTATTATTATTATTATTATTATTATTAATTATTATTATTGCCAAGGGCCTGGCTAAGTTGCTAAGGCAGGGCTTAAACCTGCAATCCTCCCGTCTCAGTCTCCCAAGTACTGAGATCCCAGGTGAGCACTCCCATGCTGGGCTCGAACCCTTCTATTCAGAGGTAACGTTTCAAAACGTTTAGGGAGCCCTTCAACAAGCAGTTGCTGGGCACCTACTCTCTGCCTGAGCCTGAACCGGAAGCTGGAGACTCAGATGCAAATGGCACCCATTCCTCCCGCAGGGACTCTTTGACCAGAACTGCAAGCTCACAGACAACACCAGAGACTGGGCGAGCCTACACTGAGTGAGGGTAGGCAGATGTGGGGACACAGGAAATGTTTCCTCCGACCCCTGGACTAGGTTTTCGGAGGTGGAGTCGGCAGGCAGGGGTGCAGGGGAACCAAGTAACGGGGTGTCCTGATGCGGCCTTCCTGGGCGGGCAATGAGTGGTAAACATACCGAGGTGGAAGATCTGCGGAGTCTAGATTTCCGTCGAACACAGGACGGAGTCTGGGCTTTGTTCTAAAGGTACCAGGGAGCCCAAGGAGAGTTCCTAGCAGGGGATGACGCAGCAAGATGGATGCTGCCGAGACCTCCTGCAGGGAGGAGCCAGAGGGGAGGAAAAGGGGAGGTAGCTGTTGGTGCTTGGGCCAGAGAGGATGCTGCTTACGTAGATGGAGGCAAGAAAAGGACCAATACGCAGAAGGCCTAAACCGGGTAAATAAAGTCAGCAGGCCTGGCCAGTGCCCATGTGGGCCAGAGGGGTTCAGGTCACTGTGACTTCTCTCCAGATGCAGCATAAATGAATAAAGGGAACCAGGTATGGTGGTCCACACTCGTGATCCCAGTACTTGGGAGACTGAGACAGGAAGATCGCAGGTCCAAAAGCTAGTCTCAGCAATGATACCCTATTGCAGTCAATCAATCAATCCATCCATCGATCAACCAAGCAATGGAATGGGAGCGTAGCTCAGAAGTAGAATGCCCTTGAGTTCAATCCCCAGTACCAAAATAAAGATAGTAAGAATGAATGGAAAAAACCACCCAAGTTTCCCAAGATCTGGGGAACTTATAAACAGGGCCCTGGCTCCACGTTTCCAAGGCCCCGAAGGGCTCAGCTAACAGGTGCAGGCTTTGAAGAAGGCCCGAGCCTGCTCCCGAGATGCCCCCTGCACACCCTATCCCGGGCCGGGGTAGCTTCTGCCCGGGGTTCCCTCAGGCTCAAAGGAGACCAGGACGCAGATTCACAGCCGAGCTGCTTCCTCGCTCTGATACCCAAGGCCCTTGAATGATTCAGAGCCAGAATACCTTTTTCTCCATAACGGCTCCTGGAGTCGCCAGGAATAGTTAAGTACATTTACTAAAATTAATGGCAAAACCTCATTTTTCTTTTCTTTTCTTTTCTTTGGGGGGGGAGGGAGGAGAAGAGAAGTTCCATCGTTGGGGTAATTGATCCTGATCTGTATACACCGGCGAGCTGGCCGGGGTATCAATCACGCACACGCCACAACTCGCAGCCCTTTAAACCAACACCAACAGTGACAAATAGCACGGCTGTGGACGGGAGGGAAGGGACGCAGACAGGAGATCCATCAACGTCCTTCCTGGGTCTCGCCAGGGCCCAGAGGGCCGGCTCCTTTTTTGGACTCCCTGAGAAGAGTCATTTTTCATCAGGATTGGGGGGAAAGGGCAGCGGGATGCATGGTGACAGGTTTACTGCTGGACACACAGGGATGCTAATCCCAACCTGGCTGGTCCTCACCCTGCGGCCCCGGGTGGCCGCTCACCTCTGCCCGTCCATGTCCTCTACCTGCTACGGCGGTTGGTTCTCAGCAGGATGCTATGGTGTGGATGCGGGTGTCCCCCAGAAAGGCCCTGTGTTGGCGATGCAATAGTATTCAGAGGCGAAATGAATGAACCGGGGCTCTAATCTCACGAAAACTGAAGGTTCAGCCGGGCGTGGCGGCGCACGCTTGTCATCCCAGCATTTGGGAAGTGGGGACCGGAGGATCGTGGTTCGAAGACAGCCTCAGCTACTTAGTGAGTCCCTCTGCAACTCAGTGAGACCCTGTTTCAAAATAAAGAATAAAAGATGCCGGGCTTATAATCCCCGCGCTTGGGAGGCGGAGACAGGAGGATCGCGCTGGTTCGGAGCCAGCCTCGCTGGCTTAAGAGACCCTGTTTCCAAATTTAAAAAAAATATAAAAAAATAGGTCTGGGAGTGTAGCCCGGAGGTAGAAGGGCTTCCAGGAACCCCAGTACCACCACCAAAAAAAATAAAATAAAATAAAGAATAAAAAATAGGGCTGGGGGTGTGGCCTGAAGGTAGAATGCCCCTGGGTTCGATCTCCAGTACTGCAAAAAATAATAAATAAATAAAAAATAAACAAATTAAAAAATATAAACATCCCTCTGCCTTCTTCGTAGAAAGGTGACTCAGATTGGATTGACAGCCCACCCCAAACGGAGGCCGACCTCATTTTGTTGTCTTTATTTTAATTATATCTACCAAGGTCTCTTTTCCAAATCAAGTTATAGTCCTTGGGCCGTCTCCTGGGAGGCCTCCGGGAGGGAGGGTGTGTTTCTGTGTCCGGTGTCACGGATCCTCCTGTGCCCCTGAGGCAAGGCTCAATGGACCAGGGTCAGGCTAGGGGCCGCCTCCAAACAACTCTACAAGAATGTGTGTCTGTCATTTTACACCAGCCAGCTTATAGTCACTTGCTGTGGCCCGTACAGGAAACGAATAATATCTCCCGGCCATAAGCAAGATAAGAGAAAAACTCAAGATAAAAACTCCGTCTCCATACACTTGGCCAGAGTCCTGCGGTTCAAAACCAGAAAGATGCAGGTGTGATGTCAGCATGCGTGCCGCTTTGGGCTTTAAGTTTTTCTTTTGTTTCTGTTTTGATTTACATTCTGAGGCTGCACCATAGGTATAGCTTGTTTTATTCCCCATTTAAAAAAAATGTTAATCTCTGCTTTTTTTTTTTTTGGTTTGTTTTTTAACTTTTCTTGATTGCATTTCGCAGATACTGTTTTATTTACAAATTGAAGGTCTGCGGCGACCCTGTGCAGACCCTGAGCCTGTTTTTCAGATGATCATTTGTATTTTTTAACAATAAAGTAATTTTTTTATGGTAGTGTGGGCCAAATCCAGGGACATTCTACCTCTGAGCTCCATCCCTTCCTTTTAAAAAAAGTTTTTACTTTGAAACAAGGTCTAAGTTGCTGAGGGCCTTGCTGATAAGTAGCTGAGGCTGGCCTCAAACCTGCAATTCTCCTGTCTCAGCCTCCCAAGTACTGGAATTTAGGTGCACACCATGATACCCAGCTAACAAAGTATTTTTAATTAAAGCATATACGAGTGTGTGTATTTATTTACTTTCGCGGTACTGGGGATGGAACCTTCCTCCGAGCTATACATCCAGCCCTATTTTTTATTCTTTACTTTGAAATAGGGTCTTACTGACTTACAGAGGGCCTCACTAAATAGCTGAGGCTGGCTGCGAGCCGCGATCCTCCTGTCTCAGCCTCCTGAATGCTGGGATGACAAGCGTGTGCCATCACGCCCACGCCCGGCATTTATTTTAGATACTATGCTATCGCCCACTTAATATACTACGGCATGGCAAGAGGATAACTTTAGATACACTGAGAGACCCACACGTTTGTGTGCCTTGCTTAGATGCAATGCCCACCTCATCACAATGGTCTGGAACTGCCATCTCTCTAAGCTAGGTCTGCGTGATCTTTTCAGCACTTTAGGGCTTTTAAAGATCTGAATGTGGCCCCAGGCATGGGGCCAGGGAGAGGAAAGTGAGAAAAGAGAGAAGGAGAGGACAGAGAAAGAGAGGGAAAGGAGAAAAGTCGGAGGATAAGAGACCAAAGGAGAGAGGAAGAAAACCACTACTGACTGGCCAGAAAGCCTGCGCGCCCGGCCAGCTGCAGGAGCATCGTACCCGTGTTCACAGCAGCACAATTCGTAACAGCCCCAATATGGAACCAGCCTAGGTCTCCATCAACAGATGAATGGATTGCAAAATTATGGGAAATACACACAGTAGAATTCTACTCAGCAATAAAGAAGGACAAAGTCATGTCATTCGCAAGAAGATGGAAGGACCGGGAGAACGTTATGTTAAGTGAGATCAGCCAGTCACAGAAAGAGAAGGGACATATGTTTCCTCTAATATGTCTAAACTAGGGAGCATTAGGGATGCCAGAGGGACTCCAGATAATGGAGGGGAAACCTCAGCAAAGCCAGAAAGGAGGGGTTGGGGAGGAAGAAGGATGAGGTTGGTTAATAATGGAGAAGCTATACCTGAATATTTGTAAAAGTCCGAATATCTCACGGTTAACCTGGACACTCATTGTCGGGGGGGGGGGGCACCAGGCACAGTCTGTATGTAGGCCATTTTATGTTCCACATAAAAATAAAATAATTAAAAAACTGAAAACCAAAAATAAAATAGAATAAAAATTTAAATGTCCCATTAGAAGAAGAAGAAGAAGAAGAAGAAGAAGAAGAAGAAGAAGAAGAAGAAGAAGAAGAAGAAGAAGAAGAGGTGGTGGTGGTGGTGGTGGTGGTGGTGGTGGTGGAGGAGGAGGAGGAGGAAGAGGAGGAGGGAGAGAAGGAAGAGGAGGAAGAGGAGGAGGAGGAGGAGGAGGAGAGAGAGAAGGAAGAGGAGGAAGAGGAGGAGGAGGAGGAGGAGGAGGAGGAGGAGGAGGAGGAGGAAGACGGTGGCTGTGGATGTTCTCTTCCCTGCAGAGATAGCAGGTGGCTTAGCGGCTTGAGAAGCAGGCTGTTAGTGAGAAAGTTCCTCCTGTCAATGGAAGGGGAGGGCCTTTCTCTCTCCCGGGGCCAGGGCGGTGAAGGATCTGCCAGTCAGAGCCCGGGCTTGGTCTAGGAGCTCAGCACCTCGCCTGCCCCTCCTCCAGAAATCAGACAGCCGGCCTGTCAAGGGCAAAGCTCTTGGGCGACTCTGGCTGCAGGAGACAGTGACCCAAGAAATATGTTTGCTGCACAAGGACACATCACTGAGACCTGTCACAGTGGCTGCCTTCTAAAGACGTCTGGGCCAACCCTGGGCATGTGAGAGGTTGTCTCGGTGAAGTTCGGGGTGGTGGCCAGCAAACGGGATACCAGATCCCTCCCCTGCAGGTCACAGAGGTGGAAATCTTGAGTCTGAGTGGCGGTGTCTGTCCTAAAGACGAAAAGGGCAGCAGACACTCGAGAGGTTCGGGGGTCCCTGCGGGAAACTGCTCTTAGAACAACAGAGAAACCTTCCCATCTGGCAGGGAACAATTTGAAAATGGTCCTTTGGCCCGCACTGAGGTCAAAGCCTGACTTGGTGGGTGGTTAAAATCATACATGGCAGAGCTGGGCAGCCCTGCGTTTAAATTCATACTCCAGCCTGATTCTGGGCTCGTGAATGTGCCACCCTGAGCCTCCATCTGAAAAGCTGATGCCCCGTGCCTCCATTTCTCCACCTTTACAATGAACAGAACAAGAACACCTACCGTACAGAGTTCTGATAGGAGGATTCAGACCAAAAAAAATTTCTTCCAGAACCTGGCACACAGCAATTTTTTTTTTTTTTTTTTTTTTTTTTTTGTGGTGCTAGGTATTGAACTCAGGGACATTCTACCTCTGAGCTACACCCCCAGACCTATTTTTTAGTCTTTATTTTGAAACAGGGTCTCACTAAGTTGCAGAGGGCCTCATTAAGTAGCAGAGGCTGACCACGAACCCGTGATCCTCCTGTCTCCGCCTCCCAAGCGCGGGGATTACAAGCGTGCGCCACCACGCCAGGGGTTTACAAAGCAAATATTTAATGGTGGCTTTTATCATGTCATTATTTCATCCATGTTTGTTACTGTTCAGAGCTCACACACAGCAAACCTTGACCCGAGACCGGTGTTCTCCCCACTTTGAAGGCCTCGGTCTCCCTATCTGAACAAAGGGAGTAAAACTTCTGACTTTGCAGGGTAGTTGCGAGGATTATAAAATATGATGGGTACTAAGACCTCATGAAAGACAGACACATAATATACATGGTTCCCTCTTCGTTGTCCAAGGCGGTAAAAAAAAAAAAAAAAAAAAAAAAAAGCCCTGGATTCTAGAGGGCCGCCTGCTTGGCAGCCATCCAGCCTGCATCGGCGCATGCCATTGGTCTACCTTGGGCCCGCCCCCAGGGCTTGCAGCCAATAAAAGCTCATCTCTCAGCCCCTCCCCTCACCTTCCCCCTTTTCTCCCGCAGGCCCCAGGGGCTCGCCCTAGGTTGCTCCGCCCCAGCCCAAGCGCCCGCCATGGGCACAGGACTCACCAGCTCCAAGCACCGCCGGCTGGCCTCGGCCTCGCGCTGCACCAGCTCCTCCATGTCCGCCTTCATCTCCTCCAGGCGCCGCTGGTAATACTGACTGCTCTCCCGCTGCTGGGCCTCGGATGCGGTGGCCTGAGACAGCTCTTCGCCCAGCTTGATCAGGCTGTCCCGAAGTCGGACCACCAGGGCCTGAGAGGGCAGCGAACACATGTCGCCCTTGGAGTTAAGAGGCCTGGGCATGTGCCTGGCGTGGTGGCGCACGCTTGTGATCCCAGCATTCGGGAGGCTGAGACAGGAGGATCACAGTTTGCAGACAGCCTCGGCTGCTACTTAGTTTGCAACTCAGTGAGACCCTGTTTCAAAGTAAAGAATACACAAGAGGGCTGGGGGTGTAGCTCGAAGGTGGAATAATGCCCCTGGGTTTCATGCCCAGTATTGCAAAAAAAAAAAAAAATCAGATTAAGAATCCTGGTTTTGTAGGGTGTGATGGTGCACACCTAGAAAATCCCAGGATGGGGGAGGCTGAGACAGGAAGATTACAGTTTCTGAGGCCAGCCATAGGAATTTAGGGGGGCCCTTGGCAACTTAGGGAGACTCTGTAAGTGAGCTGGGTGTGGTGGCACTCGCTTGTAACCCCGGTATTTGGGAGGTTGAGACAGGAAGATTGTAGGCCAGTGTAGGAGACCGGCCTCCGGAACTTAATGAGGCCCTCCACAATTTAGTGAGACCTTGTTTTTTTTTTTTTTTTAAATATAGCTAGGGGTGTAGCTGAAACAGATACAGAATGTTCCTGGGTTCACTCTTCAGTACAACAATAAAATAAGATAAATTAAATAAACAGGGGTTAGCAGTGTAGCTCAGAGCTAGAACACCCTCTGTTCAGTCCCCAGGACCACACATACAGACCTCTACCTTTTCCTGGCTGTATGACCTTGGGCAGGTTGCTAAACTTCTCAGAGAAACAAAGATGAGGGTGTATCTGTGTCCCAGGGACACCGCC
The DNA here is from genome assembly GCF_963383645.1 of Muscardinus avellanarius. NCBI lineage: Eukaryota > Metazoa > Chordata > Mammalia > Rodentia > Gliridae > Muscardinus > Muscardinus avellanarius. The sequence goes on from NC_137807.1 coordinate 20,884,536, forward strand.
GGGATGTAGTGTAGCAACGGAAGACGGCTCAGCTCAGTGTCTGGCTGGGGGGCACGCTGGATAAAGCCTGGGAATCATTAAAATCTCCAGCAGTCTCCCGAGGCCGGATCTCGGAGGCAGACTGAGCTCCTAGAAGGAGAACTTTGCCGGGGGTCAAATCCTTCCCCCAACAGGGGCTTCCGTTTCTAAATTTATAGAACAAGGGCTTTGATCAGATTATCTTTCGTGAGCTCTTATATGTATATGATATTTTTTGGTTTTTGCAGTACCAGGGATGGAACCCAGGGGCATTCTACCTCCGAGCTACACCCCCAGCCCTATTTTTTTGGTCCTTTTTTATTTTTGAAACAGGGTCTCACTGAGTTACAAAGGGCCTCGCCAAGCAGCTGAGGCTGTCCGTGAGCCGCGATCCTGTCTCAGCCTCTTGAATGCTGGGGTATTTTTTCGTTTCCTTTCCCGGGGTCAAAATTTCACGTAGACAAACTAAAACAATGGATTTGGGCATCACACGTGCTACGGAGACCAAATCCCGGAGCTGCTTTGCAGTATCCAGGACACAGCCCACGCGCCTGGGACCAATGGATCCTGGGGAGCAGACATGACAGAAGAGGGCATGGGGCTGTTTCGGGCCCCTGCCGAGAGCTCTGGGCCCCTGCTCAGACAAGCCAGACAAGGCCAGACAGAGGCCAGACAGACATCATCAATCAACTCCGGATCATTGCCTGAAGGAAAACCTCACTGTCTGCTCTTCCTTGTCTTTCAAAGTGAGTCTAGCAATAGTTTCAAAGAGCAGCTGAGAGGCAGATAGAGGAGTTCTCAGACCACAACCTCGGGGTATCCCTTCCTTCCGCAGCCAGGGCCAACACTCTACTGAGTTTTGATGGCAGAGGGGGAGAATGAGTTTGGGAACAGAATCTCTCGACATGACCTTGTTCTAACATCATTTTACTTTATTCCCTGCTATCACTTGACTATACTTGAATGGAGTAAAAAGAAATTAAAAATAAAAATGAAGCCAGAGTGGTGCCTTTTGCCATGCCTGCAATCCCAGTACTTAGGAGGCTGAGACAGAAGGGTCGCAGGTTCGAGGACAGCCTCTGCAATGTAGACTTGTGGCAACCTAGAACACCTTGTTTCAAAACACAAAATAAATAAATAAAAAGGGCTGGGGAGCTGAACGGTGTAGCTTAGAAGTAGATTGGCCCTTGGTCCAATCCCCAGTACTATCACCAAAAGAAAAAATAGAGCCAAGCATGATGTAATTTTTTTTTGTGTGTGTGGTACCAGGGATTGAACCCAGGGGCATTCTATCTCTGAGCTACACCCCCAGCCCTATGGGTTTTTTTTTTTTTTGGTGGTGGTGGTGGTACTGGGGTTCCTGGAAGCCCTTCTACCTCCGGGCTACACTCCCAGACCTATTTTTACATTTTTATTTGGAAACAGGGTCTCTTAAGCCAGCGCGGCTGGCTTCAAACCTGCGCGATCCTCCTGTCTCCGCCTACCAAGCGCGGGGATTACAAGCGTGCGCCACCACGCCCGGCCCAGCCCTGTTTTTATTCCTTATTTTGAAACAGGGTCTCACTAAGTTGCTGAGGCTGGCCGCGAATCTGTGATCCTCTGTCTTAGCCTCCCAAGTACTGGGATTACAAGTGTGCGCCACCACGCCTGGCATATATAATGCCTTAAAATACAGTAGATCAAGGTTTCATGGTGATCAACAGAGGTGACTGCTCAGGGGAAACCCCGAGCCATTCTGAGGACCACTGAGGGTCAAGGCTATGAAGAATTTCTCTCTGCTCGCCATCCACAACAGCCTTGATAGGCACAAGATTCCCCAAAGGAGTCAGGAGAAAATGTTTTAGAATAAGGAGGGGTGCAGCCTCCTGCTGTCCAGACACAGGAGGAAGAGATATTAGAACACAGAAGAGATATTAGAACCTGGACCCAGGATGAGTGGAAGGTCTGGCGCCAACCTACCGCCATCCCCAACACTTGGAGTTTTGTGCTCTGAGCAAGTCGGCAGGCCCCTCTGGACTCATCTTCTCCAGCATCTGATGAGGCTTTTATCCTACCTGCCCTATGGGCTGCACCAGACAGACTGGCCGATGTGAGAGGATTTTTACAAAGGCGATGTCCTAGCTGGACATGGTGGTGTGCACCTGTAATCCCAGAACTTGGGAGGCTGAGACAGGAGGATCTCATGTTTGAGGACAGTCTCAGCAATTTAGTGAGACTCTAAGCAACCTAGCAGGAACCCTGTTTCAAATTTAATTTGTGTGTGTGTGTGTATGTGTGTGTGTGTGTGTGTGTGTGTGTGTGTGTGTGTGTGTGTGGTACTGAGGCTCCTGGAAACCCTTTTACTTCCGGGCTACACTCCCAGACCTACTTCTATACGTTTTTTATTTGGAAACAGGGTCTCTTAAGCCAGCACAGCTGGCTTTGAACCTTTACGATCCTCCTGTCTCCACCTCCCAAGCGTGGGGATTACAAGTGTGCGCCACCAGGCCCGGCTAAATTTAAAAATTTTTTAAAAGGGCTGGGCATATATCGTGGAGGAAGAATGCCTCTGGGTTCAGTCCCTAGGACTACAAAAAAAAGGTGATGTCCTCTACGAATGTTCTATGACCTTGGTCTCCAGAGCTCCCCGTGATTCACCCATCCCCATCTCTGCCTATCTCCAGCCACCACCACGGGTCTATCCATCCATCCCCCTCACCGCTTGCTCTTGCTCTTCCTCCCCTCTCTGCTCTAGGAGGTCAACAAACACCTGAGCTCCAGCTCATGTGAAGGTAGTCACGGAACCCCACCCCAGCCCACAGGTCTTCCTTGTCCTTCAAGGCCAGCATTAAAGTCACCTCCTCCCAGAAGCCTCCCCAGTTCTCCATGGTAATGGTGGGGATATAGAACATCCTGCAGCTGCCAGGCGTGGTGGCGCAGGCTTGTAATCCTGGCATTTGGGAGGCAGAGACTGGAGGATCATGCAAGATTGAAGCCAGCCTCGCTGGCATAAGAGACCCTGTTTCCAAATTTAAAAAATATAAAAAAAATAGGTCTAGGAGTGTATCCCGGAAGTAGAAGGGTTTCCAGGAAGCCCAGTACCACCAAAAAAAAAAAAAAAAAATCCCGCAGCCCTCATAGAAACAAGGCAGCAATGCTGGAAGCAGAGCTTGGTTGCCTCCAAGGAGCCCTTAGGGGTGTGGCTTTAGGGACTAATATGGTTCTCAGCCTCCATGAGGTGAGAGCAGAGTTTTGGATGCGCACTCGCTCTCTCTCTATCTCTATCTATCTCAATCTATCTGTATCTATCTCTATCTCTTTCTCTTTCTCTCTCTCCCCTCCCCACCATCAATGCCCTGAGCTTTAGACCCCAGCCTCACATGGACTGAACCCAAAATTTCCAAGAAATTGAGCAAAAGAATCTTCCTTCCCCTGAGCTGTGTGGCCGGCTGCTTTGGAAGATAGCGTGGGGACGGTGACTCAGATACCCATCCTTGAGAGGATGACTGCTGCTAAACCCTTCGGCCCCTCTCCATGGTATATGTACTTAGGTACATCTCCTACAGAGTGCTACACCTTCTATGTCTGTCTTCCATGCACCTAACAAGAGCCTAGCATACACTAATTGTAAAATAAATCTCTGTGTGAAGTGGGTGCTGGGCACATAAGTGCAGGGATAGGTGGGCAGAAATAGACTAGCAAATAAAAAAGTTGAGAAGACAGGGGGATCTGAGTCACCAAACGAGAAGAAAAATAAAGGAAAAAGAGGAGGAAAAAGTGGTAGGGAAGATTAATGGGCGGACCAATGATGGTAGACAGAGATGAACAGATATATGGATGGATGGGTGGGTGGATGGATGGACAGATGGGTGGGTGGATGGATCAAGGATGGATGGATGGACAGATGGGTGGGTGGATAGATCAATGGATGGATGGATGGATAGATGGGTGGGTAGATGGATGGTTATATGGGTGGATTGATGGATGGATAGATGGATGGATGATGGATGGATGGGTAGATGGATGGTTATATGGGTGGATTGATGGATGGATGGATGGATGGATGGATGGATGGATGGGTAGATGGATGGTTATATGGGTGGATGGATGGATGGGTAGATGGATGGATGCATGCATGGATGGACAAATGGGTGGGTGTATGGATCAATGGATGGATGGATGGATGATGGATGGATGGGTAGATGGATGGTTATATGGGTGGATTGATGGATGGATAGATGGATGGATGGATGGATGGATGGATGGATGGGTAGATGGATGGTTATATGGGTGGATGGATGGATGGGTAGATGGATGGATGCATGCATGGATGCATGGACAAATGGGTGGGTGTATGGATCAATGGATGGATGGATGGATGATGGATGGATGAATGGATGGTTAGATGGGTGGATTGATGGATAGGTGGGTGGGTGGATAGGTCATTCATGGGCATGTGTAATAGGAGAAAGGAAGCAAAGAGAAGAGAGGAAGGGAAGGAGGGAGGGAGGAAGAAGAGGAAGAATAAGATGGATGAATAATATCTGCGCACAGCAGGACGGGTGGCAGGACAGCTGGAGCTTACGAGCACGCTACCCCACTCCAGCCCTAAGGGAGCTCACAAGCCAGTGCCTACCTCAAATCTCTTAATCTGCACTTTCTGGAACTCCGTCTTGTTCTCCAGGTCACAGATGGCCGCCTCCTGCCTGCTGACGATGGCCCGGTCCACGGTGGACTGCTCCAGGTACGCGATGCGCATCTCAGCCACCTGCAGCTGGGGCCCAGTGAGGGTCCATTGGCTGCCGGTTACCCCCGAGCCCCAGGACAGCGGTGCACGCAGGTCCCACCCCAAGGCTCATTCCCTCCTCAATGCAAGTGCAGATGTGAAATGTCTGTGCAAGAGAGAACTGCAGGGTCCCAATCTGGAGGCCTACTGGACTCCCAAGGCAGACCGTGCTCCTGGGTTTCAGGCAGGGGCATATGATGCTCCCCATCCCTTCCGAATCCAAAACAGAATTTTTGATCAGTGCTTCTCCTGCTGTGACAGAAAAGCAGACCTAGCCGGTGAGCTTCAGCAAGCTTCAGCACCGAGCACCTGACCCCGCCACCTCTCGGCTGCACGAGCCTGGGCAGGCTGGTCCCTTCCTTGGGCCTCAGTTTCTTTATTTTCATTGGAAGGATGAGGGAGTGGCTCTGGATGGAGAGTCAGCCCCCATCACGTGGCTAGGGCACCTCTATATCTTTGTTGAGCGTGCCGCTCCTCAGTGCCCATGGACGTTAGTTTGAGATTCGATCACTAGGACGGTCACCTGAGGCAGGCACAAGCCATGGTTCTAGACGGGTTTTAAAAATGTCTTGGGCGATGCCGACTCAGTAGATAATACAGGAAGCCGGGGGCTCTGGAGGGGCCAAAACTCCAAAGGAAGATTTTGCAAAGGGCCATATGGTCCCATCTTGGGATCATCCAGCCCCTTTCCTGGGAGATGGATGGACAGGTGGAGATATTTCTCAGAAGGAAAGAATCCTGTTCTGAATGCCTGATGAGTCCCTTATATTGGGTATCTTTGGAAGAGAAACCAGCATGGGCAAGAAGGACGTGTGTGTGTGTGTGTGTGTGTGTGTGTGTGTGTGTGTGTGTGTGTCCTGGGACTGTTCTACTGTTCTCAATTCATCTGGCATGCAACTGCGTGAGTGACTGAATTAAGGAATCGATGGGGCATGTTCCCAGGAGGTGATGCGCAGGAGCCGGGAACCTTCCCTTCCTCCCCTCCCCCACAGTATGGCGGCTCTGGTCACGTACTTGTTCTTGGACCTTGTGCTTCTCCTTCTTGGCTTCCTCCAGCTGCAGCTGCAGCTCCTGGATCTGCCCGATGTCAGCAGCAGACTGGGGAGGCAGGAAAAAAAAAAAAAAAGCGTCGCCAGGAGACCCCGGGCTTTGCTGGGAAACCAGCCCCGCGTGTCCCGGCTTCCCCCACCTACAGATGTCTATGTCTCTCGGAGCACCTGTAACAACAGCCATTTCCCAGAAGTGACCGCGCGCATCCTCCCAAACAGCCTGCACCTCCGCGCATGCGCGGTGGCTCGGGGTACCACTTCCAGTGAGCCCAGACAGAAGCGCGCCAGCCATGGCGTGAGGACCAGATAGCAAGGGAGGAGTGTCCATTCACTGGGCTCCTAGACCTGGACACTGGCCTTGGCGAGCCAGGGAACCTCCGCGCCTGGGTCTCCCCATCTGTAAAGTGGGTGTATGGTATTTACTTGGCCCCGACGCATGGGGCTTGTACACATAGCCCAGGTGGCGGTACAGAGCAGATTCCTTAGAAAGGGAGGGCCCCGACGCTGAGCTCGGCTTTACTGGGATGAGCGACCTCTGTGCTTCCAATATTCCAATACAATTATTATTTCAGTTATATACTGCTTTCGAAATTGAACAAATAGACTTGCATTGGGACACCAGCGGGTGCTATTCAGGGACACGCAAGACGGCACAGGCTCCCTGTGTTTTTTAATGTCTTTGGTATCACTGGTGACTTGTTCTTACAGGATTCCCTGTTAGCAGAAGCCCCCTTAGGTCATCATCTGTGGGTACACCTGCTGCCTGGCACATTTTCCCCAGGATCTCCTTGGGAGTGCGACGTGAGGGGGATGCTAGCTGCCCCTAGAGGGAATGGTTCTCCCCGACTATGCAGGAGAGAAATGTGCCGGGGCTTTGTTCTCCAGCCAGGCGTGCGCTGCCCGTCCTGCCAGCCTGCCTCCCAGGCGCCTCCTGAGCCCCAACCACCCCTCCTCTTCTCTCTCTCCACCTGCCGGGTGCAAGTCACAGTTGCCCTGCACAGCTGCGATGTCCATTCACCCAACAGCTACGTACTTAACCAGCTCCGCACACAGGGCTGGACCAGGCAGAGGACAGCCTGTCCTTGTGAGGCTGACAGTCTGGAGGGGACATGCTGGGTCTCCAGCTACACTTGCTCACAAGTCCCATCACCCAGAAACAAAAACCCGAACTCATGGCAGCCTCTCGGAGCCTGCCATGGCCCTCCTCCCCAGCCTGCCGTGGCCCTCCTCCCCAGCCTCCTCCCCAGCCTGCCATGGCCCTCCTCCCCAGCCTTCCGTGGCCCTCCTCCCCAGCCTGCCGTGGCCCTCCTCCCCAGCCTGCCGTGGCCCTCCTCCCCAGCCTGCTGTGGCCCTCCTCCCCAGCCTGCAGTGTCCCTCCTCCCCAGCCTGCCATGGCCCTCCTCTCCTGGCCTCTCTGGGCTCACTGTGTGCCTGTTGCCCCCGCTAGCCTCCTTTAAGCTCTTCAAATGTAAGAGTGTGCCATGCCCTCCGCCTGGAACCCTTGCACACCCCCAGTGCTCCATCCCCCAACCTAACTCCACCCAAGGGCCACCTCCTCGGGGCAGCGTCCCTGATCCCCAGCCCAACTCAGGACTCAGAACCACATCTGCTTCTTTTCTGGACTCTAAGCTCAGTTTACAGGTCTCCTCTCTACTCTGGGTGATTATGTGACGAGGTGTGTCCAGCTCACTAAACCATGAGCTTCAGCAGGGTAGGGAGAGGCCACGCCTTGGCTGGGCACAGCGTACAGGGTGTGCCTCGCAGAGCTTACCACACAGCAAGGCCTCAGTAGTGTTAGCATATAGACAGAGAGATGAATGGGTAAGTGGATGGATGAATTAAAGGATGATGGATGGATGGATGGATGGATGGATGGATGGATGGATGGGCAGGTAGGTGGGTGGGTGGGTGGATGGATGGGCAAGTAGGTGGGTGGTTGGATGGATGGATGGATGGATGGAGGTAGGATCAGTGGTTAGATGGATGGATGGCAGGTAGGCGGGCGGGTGGGTGGATGGATGGGCAGGTAGGTGGGTGGTTAGATGGATGGATGGATGGATGGATGGATGGATGAAGGTAGGATCAGTGGTTAGATGGATGGATGGCAGGTAGGTGGGTGGGTGGGTAGATGGATGGGTGGCAGGTGGTTGCATAAATTAATGGATATATGAGTAGATGACTGGCTGGATGGGTGGTGGAGTAGGTGGTAAGATGGGTGGGTTGGAGGGTGGGTGGGTGGATGGATGGATGGATGGATGAGAAGGTAGATGAGTAGATGGGGGATACATGGGTGGCGGGTGGGTGCATAGATGGCTGGCTGGCTGGGCAGGGGCTGGTGGGTAGATGGATGGATGGGTGGGTAGGTAGAAGGGTGAAAGGCAAATTCATGAATTAATGAACATCTGGTTGGTGTATGGGTAGACAGATGTATGGATAAACCAACTTTTCCTGGTGGAGAGTTTCCCCGCTAGCTGAATGTGCTGCTTCCCCCATTCAGAGCCACAGGAGATCTACAAGTCCTGTCTGTCTCTCTGGGATTTAGTCCTCCAAGATCCTAACGACGGGGAAGTGGTCAGGCCACATCGGCCTCTCCACGCCCGTCCCCGCGCCAGCCGTCACCTGGGCGATGAGGTCCTTGTGCTTCTGCATGAGCTCGTTCAGGTCATCCTGGTCCTCGTCGATGCGTTTCAGGAGGTCTGCCCTCTCGAACTGCAGCCGGAACAGCTGCTCGTCCACCTGGGGGCGGCGGCCAAGAGCTGGGGTGAGGCATGGGTGGGGCCAGGGCCTGGGACCAATGGTGCCTGCCCAGGGCGTGGGAGGTGAGTGAGCCCCTTGGGTGAGGCCGGGAGAGGGTGTTGATACATGCTGCGGTGGTGGTGTGTGTGTGTGTCTACACTGGACACGGATGGATGACTGAATGCAGTGTGTGTGTGCGTGTGTGTGCGTGCGTGTGTGTGTGTGTGTGTGTGTGTGTGTATATGAATGCTTGTCTTCTTCATTTAGAGCAAAAAACTAAAGGGTGAAAGGGCCAATAGAGACCATGGGACATGCTTTTGCCTTTAACCCTCTAGCTCTACCTAAACTTTGTGATTTTACACATGAAAGTCAACCCTGTACACTCAAAGTTCTTGGAAACCTGCACCCTCAAAACAGATCTACAATATAGGTTCATTTGTCCCCATTCCTTGGTAGCACACAGTAGGTGCATCATAAGTGGCGAGTCTTCCTATAATAGTGTGTCTGAGTGGGCCCGTGAGAGATGCCATTGTCTCCTCTTACAGAAATAAACATACAAGAGCCCAACAAAAGGCCCGAGTCCCCTCATGGTCGTAAGCACGCAGTGGGACTGCCCAGACGCCTGGGAGCCACTGTAGCAGCGAGCGTGCCGTGGTTCAGGGAGCGAAGCAAACTGGAGGTGCCTTTTAGATGCACCCGCGCAGTCCCGAGGTCCACGGCAGGTCTCCTTGCTCACTTTTGCAGCTGGAAGCACACGGTTGGCCCTCTTGTATGCCCTCAGCCTTTACAGTGCCCAGCGCACAGTAGGATGTCTGCATTCAGAGTGCTGAGCACCAGCAGACCCGCAGTAAGTGCCATGGCCCTCTTACAGAGCCGGGAGCCTAATGTCTCTACAGTAAACACCTCAAGGTGAGACCTAATCCGGCTACAATGAAGGCTTCCAGCTCCAAGGTGGCACCCAGTAGGTCCACAGAGGCCTCCCTGTCCCTCTTATAGAGCTGAGCAAACAGTATGTATAAAATGAACATCTATACCTAAAAAGAGGTACCCAGTAGGGCTGCAAGGGAGGCCTATCTCCCTAAGGCGGCACCCAGTAGGTCTGCATTAAGTATTTGTCCCTCTTATACAGCACATCACACAGTAGGTCTGCAATTAACGTCTATGCCTCCAAGGAGACACCCAGGAGGGTTATGAGGGAAGCCTATACCTCTAAGGTGGCACAGGGTAGGTCTGCAGAAGTGCCTTTGTCTCCCTTATAGAGCAGAGCTCACAGTATGTCTACAATGGACATCTATACCTCCAAGGAGTCACCCAGTAGGGCTGCAAGGAAGGCCTAGCCCTCCCAGGTGACATGCAGTAGGTCCAAAGAAAGTACCCTGTCTCTCTTATAGAGCAGACACACAGTATGTCTACAACGAACATCTGTGCCTCCAAGGAGGCACCCAGTAGGTCTGCAAGGAGGCCTATTCCTCCTAGACGACACCTAGTAGGTCTACAGAAAGTGCCCTTGTCTTTATTATATACCAGAGCACACAGTGTGTCTACTATGGACATCTATTTCTCCGAGGCAACACCCAGTGGGGCTGAAAGGGAGGCCTAGCCTTTCGAGGCTGTACCCAGTAGGTCCACAGGACGTGTCCTGTCCCTCCAAAGTCAGGAGCACCCAGCAGGTGCGCACTGGCTTCTGGGGCTGCATGGTGCCCCTGGGCCTGCAATAGGAGGGGGCGGGGCCAGACAATGGGGCGGGGCCAGACAATGGGGCGTGGCGGGCGATGGGGCGGGGTCAGACAGTGGGCGGGGCCTGGCAGGGGCGGGGCAGGCGGCCCGCCTTCCTCACCAGGCTCTTGCTGCGGGTCACGTTCTCCAGCTGGCTGTGCATGCTCTCCAGGTCCGCGGTCAGCAGCTTCTGGGTCTTCAGGGCCTCCTCGCACTTGGCCTCGCTCTGCTCCAGCTGGACAGCGGGGAGGGAGAGGACAGGGCGTGAGGCCGCCTGCCGGGCGCCACCCCTCCTGCAGAGCCAGGCGCCCGGGTCATCGAGGGGCCCCTGTCCTCGCTGCTCCTGGGCACCATGCAGCCCGGGGGCAGACAGATCTGTGAGCCGCGCCGCCATGCTCCCCGCCCAGTCGAGGTCACAGGTGCCTCGTCCTGAAATAAGGCTGCGCCACCCGCCCCCGCGCCAGGGGCTGCTGCCCAGTCCCAGGCAGCAAAAATACCTGCAGACACCCTCTTGGTGCCAGGCACACGACACGTACAGTCAACAGTCAAGCAGCCCCGCAGGGACCACCGCCCGGGAGCCAAGAAAGAGTGGACAGGCTCTGGGAGGTGGGATGAGGTGAGCATCGTGGGGGCTTGAGGACCAACGTGAACCTGCCTGATAGAAGTTTCTTTCCTGGGGTCCAGGGTTCAAAGGGGGTGCGTATAAACCTCCCAGGTTCTGTCCTCAAAGGCTGAGCACATTGACTTAAAGGATCTTTGCCTTTTTTTTCTCTTTCCTTTGGTACCCTGCGCCTGTGTACACACTAAGCCTCCTGTCCCGGCAAAGTGGGCCACCAAGCTAGGTCCAATTACCCACGTGAGCAGCCCCAAGGGCAGACGCGCCCCACCAGAGAGACCCCTATCCGTGGGCAGAGTTAGGTCCAACCTGCAAATGTGGGTCTATCGTTGATTTCTGAACTCCAGACTCTCCAGACAGAAAATGCCCTTAGAAATCACCTACGGAAAACACTCGGGGCTCAGAGAGGGCCGCTCCATGCCCGGAAGCCACGCGGCTCAAGGACCAGAGATAAGATGACTGATGCCCAGACTAGCTACCTCACTTCCGAAAACGCCAGGGCTGTCTCTAAAAGCGTCAGGAGGAGTAAGGTTGGGGCTCACAGACAGGGAGGAAGGGGCTCCTGCAGGGTTCGGCTAAAGCACTACGCAGGTGACTGAGGGACGGGCTCACCCTGGGACCCAGGGACGCCCGCAGCTTTCCCCTGCCTGCCGCCGCGCCTCTAGATCCAGCCCTGCCCTGCGGCCGGCAGCCAGGACCCCACAGAGGCCCCCTTTTCCAGCCCCAGGCCAAGGGTTCCTGCAGCCTTATCCCTGAGGCCGGGCTCAGCGCAGCCCCAGCCGAGGGGAATTCGCCGGCTCATTTCCCGCAGCGTCTGGGACAGATTGAGACACAGAGAAAATGAGGCTGAGCCAGGGAAGGGAGCTGACACTGTTAGGGTGTAATCGACAAAGGAAATGAGATGTCAGGCGCGGTCTGATCTTCCAGCAGGCGCTCTGACCTCTGGCAGGGAAGGACGGCTCCCCGCAGGTTGGGCAAACCCAGCCCCGCGCAAACGGAAAGCATTTCTGCTAAAGCCTGAGGGATACAGAGGAGACAGCCCTGTGCACAGTGAGGAGGAATCGCTGCCCTGGATGGAGGAAGTTGGAGGTGCAAAGGCCCAGGGGCAGGGGAAGGATCACAGGCTACGCTAAAAAAAAAAAAAAAAAATAGAAATACAGCTGGTGTGACCAGACAGCTATATGGAAAGAGAACGGGTTGCAATGGTAAAGACATGGCAGGGGGTCCCATTGGTGAGGCCTGGGAGCTGGCCACGAAGCTTAGATTTCATCTGACCGCAGGGCAGCCATGGGCGGTTTCGAGGCGGCAGGTGGCCTTGTTGTTGCTGCGGGGAAGACTTAGTGGGCCAAGTCGGGAGCTGGTGCGGCCAGCCAGGAAGATGCTCCGGCGGTCCTCTGGGAAGGAGACCATGGAGAGGCGCCATCAGGGCTCGATGTGGAAAGAAACGGGAGGCCCCACACTGTGGTGGAGCATGCTACAAAGAGCAGAGGCCCAGCAGAGCCGGGCGTGGTGGCGCACGCTTGTAATCCCAGCGCTTGGGAGGCTGAGACAGGAGGATCGCGCAGGTTCGAAGCCAGCCGTGCTGGCTTAAGAGACCCTGTTTCCACATAAAAAAGTATAAAAATAGGTCTGGGAGTGTAGCCCGGAGGTAGAAGGGCTTCCAGGAACCCCAGTACCACCAAAAAAAGAAAAAGAACAAAAAATAGGGCTGGGTGTGTCGCTCGGAGGTAGAATGCTCATCCCCAGTACTGCAAAAAAAAAAAAAATAAATAAAAGAGAAAGAAAGAAAGAGAGAGAGAGAGAGAGAGAGAGAGAGAGAGAGAGAGAGAAAGGAATGAGGAAATTGGCTGGGCATGGTCAGTACTTTGGAAGGCCAAGACAGGAGGATGACAAGTTCAAGGCCATCCTCAGCCTCTTAGTGAGGCTCTCAGCAACTCAGTGAGACCCTGTTTCAAAAAAAAAAAAAAATAGGGCTAGGAGTATAGCTGAGAGGTAGAATGCCCCTGGGTTCAACCCTCAGCAGGCAGGAAGGAAGGAACCAAGTCTCAGAGAGGGGAAGCAACTTGTCCGCAGTCGCACAGCCGGTTAGTGGATAAGCCTGTTTGGCCCAACTCTAGACCTCTAACCTCCAGGCCACAGGCACTATCCCTCATGGAACACTACTCACTGCAGACAGACTGAAATCCAGGTCAACCCCTGCTCAGAGACAGCGTTCAGTTCAGTGGTCTGCTGATGTAACAAAAGCTACCCGGGCGGTCACAGGGGGTCTGTAAACTGAGAGAGCTCAGCTTTGTGATATGTGAGCTGGTGCCTACGCATCCCTCTCCCAGCAATCCCGCCTTGATCTTGGAGCACTGCAGACAGGAGCAGGCACCCTGCAGGGGGAGAGAAAGCCACCCAACGCCTGGTGGAGACTCCCAGGTGCCAGAGTTCACCCCGTGTGCCCGGCAAAGAGTGGATGCAGAGCCGGGCGTGGTGGTGCACACTTGTAATCCCAGCATTTGGGAGGCTGAGGCAGGAGGACCGAGGACACACAGGACCGTCTCCGGGAGGAGCTCTGAGATCCCTGGCCGACTGTGGCACACGGAAGGAGGCGGCCGACCCCAGAACAAACAAGTCAAGTGGGTCTCGATTTTAACAGACTCCAAGATGGGCGAGGTCAGACATCGCCCAGCCTGAGGCCCCCACCGGGCAGGCTCCGCGCCGGTGCCGACAGACCATCTTAATGCCCAGCTTTCAGTGTTTCAATTTATTACACTTTAGGGAGCGCGAAAAAATATAGGCCATCTCGGCTGATTTTCCATTATGGACGGACGGCCCGCTGTAAGAAGAACTCAGTGCACATTAGCTCCGTATTGAGGCGGGTTTGACTGATGTTTTTATGAAGTCGGGTGGCGAGTCGCCGAAGGAGGCAGAGGCAGCGGCCGCCCAGGAACCCGGCTGCTCTGAATAAACAACTTGCCCAGAAGGCACTACGGCGGGGGTCAGGGAGCAGAGGCCGGGCTGACGCCTGTGGAACAGTCACGAGCATCCATCCTCAGGCCCCGGCATCCTAGGCCAACGTGGCTGCTGACGTTTGACCCCTCTGGGCTCCAGGTCACCCTGACATCCCCGTGGCTTTCAGTGGACAAGGCCTCTGGGGTGCACAGCGCACGAAGGGTGGTCCGGGTCTGGATGGGCAAGAAGCTTTTGGCAAAATGGCTGTTTGATTTTTGTTTAAGACCAATATATTTTTCTTCCTCTTCCTAATTTTTTTTTTTTAATGTGTGTGGCACTGGGGATTAACCCTTCGGGGTGTTCTATCTCTAAGCCACACACCCCCAAGCCGTATTTTAATTTTTTACTTTGAAACAGGGTCTCACTAAGTCGCTGAGGCTGACCGCAAACCCGCGACCATCTTGTCTTGGCCTCCCAAGTACTGGGATTATAGGCGTGTGCCACCACGCTCAAAGTTTGCTTTTGGACAAAATCACCATAACGATGTTCTAGGCAGCTGGATGCAACACCCCCAGGCCCCTTTGCTATTTAGGAGAGAAATACCTCTCCTCTTGTACCTGCCTGATCATTGTGCGGATTACTAAAGAGAACATCCAGAAGCCGGGCGTGGCGGCGCACGCTTGTCATCCCAGCATTCGGGAGGCTGAGACGGGGGGGATCGCGGTTTGCGGACAGCCTCAGCTACTTAGGCCCTTTGCAACTCAGTGAGACCCTGTTTCAAAATAAAGAATAAAAAAACTAGGGCTGGGGTGTAGCTCAGAGGTAGAAGGACCCTGGGTTCCATCCCCAGTACCGCATAATAATAATAATAATAATAATAACAACAACAACAACAACAACAACAATAATAATAATAATAATAATAATAATAAAAGGTCAGCTGGTCTTCTGCACATCAGCTCCAATTCTGAGAGGGGCACCAAGGGGCCCTGGACCTGACCCAGGTTCTGGAGACAGAGCCCCCCTCGATTCGCAGGGTGTACACCCATTTCTAGTTCTTCCTGCACCGTAGCTACGGGTGAGAACGGTTCCGGGTCCATGCTAAGCTTTCATGATGGCTGGTAAGGCCCTGATGCTTCAGCAAGTCTGAGATGAGACCAGCACCGTCTAGGGTCAAAGCCCAGGCAGTGGGGAGGCTGTTCCCTCCCAACATGGCTTCCTCTCGACCAGGCGGCAGCCACGGGCTCTCAACCAGTATCCAGTGGAAATGTGGGGCAACCCAGACACCAAGCCGAATGGGCTTCCAGCCCCCGCTCCTCCAGCTATGAGCCCATGACCTTGAGCAGCCTTGGCCGACTCTGAGATTTGGTGTTTCTCGGCCATAAAACAGGGCAGGGAACGGTTCTCCTAGACGGAGCAGGTGCTGAGTGCGGTTGTAGGAGTTGTGCACTGCACGAGGCACAGGCTTCCAAAGTCATTGGTCGTAAGGAGGAGTTCTTGCTCTGTGCCCAGAGAAGTTCTTGCTCTGTGCCTGAAGGTTTTAAAATATGAACTCCCTGGACATCTGCAAGAGTACCAGGAGGCCGGGCCAAGGTCACCCGTCTCTATAGTTGAGGAAAACGGGGGGCGTGTGATGCACCCAAAGTCAGAGAAGTACTAGCTGGCAGAGCCAGAACATGAGCCCAGGAAATCCGGCCCCCAGCCGCAGACGCAGACGTGGAAGCTCTGGGGGAACCCGGTGGGGCGCCTACCCCACATCCCTCCCCATTCTTTTCAAAGCAGCACCCCACTTCTCTTGTGAGAATCGCCTGTCCCCCAAACACCCACATGCTCTGGCTAAGCCACCCGGAGCCCAGAGAAGGGCTCGGGACCTGCCCGGCCAGCTGGGCATCCCCGCCGCCGGCCAGCGGGGTTAGTTCCAGGCTAATAACACGGCTGGCTCCGGATGCCTGATGATTGCTGGGACCCTGGAAACAGAGCTTCCCCTTTCTGAAGCGGGATTAAAGAAGCCGGGTTCATCCCAGGCGTTCTGTCCTGAGCATCCTTGGGCCCCCATGTCACCAAACAGAAGAGCCTGCCTAAGAAAGAACACACACTGGTGTCAAGGACTTTGAGCACAGAGGCAGTAAGGAATGCCTCCTTCCTTCCTTCCTTCCTTCCTTCCTTCCTTCCTTCCTTCCCTCCTCCTCCCCCTCCCCTTCTCCTCCTTCTTTTCCTCCTTCTCCTTCTCCCTCCTCCTCCTTCTCCTTCTCCTCCTCCTCCTCCTTCACCTCCTCCTCCTCCTCCTCCTTCTCCTTCTCCTCCTCCTTCTCCTTCTTCCGTGTGTGTGGTACTAGGGACTGAAGCCAGAGCATTCTACCTCCTAGCTACAACCCAACTCTATTTTATTTTTGCTTTGAAACAGGGTCTCGCTAGGTTGATTAGAGTCTCACTACTTGCTGAGGCTGTCCTCCAGCTTGGGATCGTCCTGTCTCAGCCTCCCAAGCACTGAGATTACAACCATGTGCCACTAGGCCCGGCTAAGAGACGCATTTTGAATGACATGACGGGAAGAACCAGACGCAGCTTCTGAGCAGCCGTCGCCTCCTCGGGGCTGCTCAGATCTGCCGGCCGATTGCTTCCCCTTTTCTACTTAAGCTGATTCAAGCAAGTTTGCTAGAACCCAGAGTTCAGATACAGGATGAATGAGCCAATTGAAAGACATAGAATCTCCACAGCGCTAGCCCAGAGCCACACTCGAAACCATGGCTGACACTGTTTGCAGATGGGGTCTGCCAAAAAGTCGAATCAACTTCTCTAGCTGGTATGGGGGCACGCACCCAGAATCCCAGTACTTAGGAGGCTGAGACAGGAGGAGTGCGGGTTGGAGGCCAGCCTCAGCACCTCAGCGAGGCCCTCCATAACTTAGTGAGACTATGTTTTGAAATAAAAATAAAATGGGCCGGGCGTGGTGGCACACGCGTGCTTGGGAGGCGGAGACAGGAGGATCGCACAGGATAGAAGCCAGCCGTGCTGGCTTAAGAGACCCTGTTTCCAAAAATAAATTAGGTCTGGGAGTGTAGCCCAGAAGTAGAAGGGCTTCGAGGAACCCCAGTACCACCAAAAAATAAAAAAATAAAATAAAAATAAAATGGGGCTGGGGGTGTAGCTCAGAGGTAGAATGCCCCTGTGTCCAATGCTAAGAAAGAAAGAAAGAAAAAAAGAAAGGAAGGGAGGGAGGGAGGAAGGAAGGAAGGGAGGAAGGGAGGGAGGGAGGGAGGGAGGGAGGGAGGGAGGAAGGAAGGAGAGCAGAGAGTCATTCTTCCCCAAAGCTTAGGATGGAGAGTGACGTTTCTGCTTTATCTATTCTGCACATGAATTCCTACGCTCGCAGGGTAAATTGTCCCCATCCCGATCACTCGATAGCCGGGTGGGTGCAGACTTCTGGTCGGGACCCTGCGTGGGCCACCAGGTATCAGGGTCACCAGAGTTCACAGAAATCCTGCAAGGAAACACGGCGCCTCGTCACGCACAAGCCAGGACGCTGCGGGGGCAGGTGGCCCGCTCAAGGTCAGATGGAAATCAGCCAGGCTCCAAGGGCCTGCTGCTTCCGGGCCTCTGAAGCCGGGTTCATCCCAGGCGTTCTGTCCTGCACCTCCTTCTATTCAGCGCCAAGGCCAATTGAGATTCCCGGCACACGCCGCAGGCTGATGAATAGCAGCCCTTTGCTATGCGAAGCCATCTGCCTGCTTTAAATACCTGGGTAAAATGTTTGCTTTGGACTTACTAAGCTCCGAGCTAGCGAGCGAGCGAGGGAGCTGGCTAGACATATGGGGGGAGGAGACGTTCTGATATTTCAGCAGGCCACTTAGGCCCTGGATTTCTGGGTCTGCTTGAACAACTCAGGGGATTTAAAGAATACCGCATCGCTAATGCCACAGGGAAGGTATTCTGTTTAAGAGATCGCGTCTACGGTGGGCAAAGCTCAGCTACCCCGATCGGGGCGCTTGGGAAAAGCAACTTTCAGCGTTAAGTTCTGAGCCATGGATGGAATCCCCTACGGCTCAAGCTGTAGACAGCTGGGACCCTTATTAAACTAAAGCATTTGGGAAAGCTGAGACAGGGGGATGGTAGGTTCAAGGCCGCCCTCAGCGACTTAGCGGAAACGCTGTTTCAAATAAATAAACAAATTAATTTAATTAAAAGGGATAGGAGTGTAGCTCGGAGGTAGAGTATCCTAGGGT